>NW_026731532.1:600000-820000 GCF_028476545.2 Physella acuta | reverse complement strand
ACGGTGCATACTGCGCCAAAAAAATGTTGAGCAGTTTTTCATTATAACACGATACGTGACGCGAAATCATTTCGCAAATTTAAGAATTCATCTTGTAATTCATCGGAAATGCTGGCAACAGCAAGGGAAACAGAAAATGGGTTACGTGTCAATGCAGATTCTTCTTCTTTCAGTTCATGGAAAATAACGCCGCAGTTCTTTTACAAGAGATTTAAGATGCCCAGAATCTTTTTTCAATATTTTATTTATCTCACCATCAGTTAAATGTACCACAGTGTAGAGTTTCTCAAACATGGCAATGTTTCCAACATTTATTTTTCTTTGCCATTTTTGCATCTTTGAAAAAAGCAAAGATAATATCATGAAAAGAGATATTTGTTCATTTTCATGTTAAGCTAATGTTGCTGTTCAAATATATCTGCTAGGTATGATACTCTTTCCAACCACTCTTTGTCGTTAAAGTATATCAAATGGTCTTGTTTGAAATCAAGTTGTTCCAAGTACAACTTGATTTCAACTTTCAATTCAAAAACACTATTTACTTTTCCTATTGACAGCCAGCGTACTGTAGTGTAGAACCTTGTGATCTTTATTCATGTCTTTGCACAGTTCTTGAAACAGACAAATGTTTAATATTTAATATAATTTACTTATATTAGCAATGGAGTCGGTAGAGTCTTGCTGACGAGGGCATATCCGTGAATCATGCAGTGGATCCCCCTTCATAAGGGAGCTATATCTTTTACTTTATTTTTTGAAAGCCCGATTTTGACCTAGTCTTGATGAACCATCAGTACAAACCTCACAGTCGTTTTTCCATTTTAATCATCCAATTTCAAAAAACGTATTTATTTCTCCATGATATCTTCACAAAATATCAACTCTTCTTTGCTATCATCTGAAAGAATATATTTCACAAACACAAATAACTGGTAACACGAAATCATGTCTGTTGATTCAACAACTTGAAAATCAAACAATGGCGAAAGGTTGATTTAATTCAAAATTAGGTTTTTAACATTTACGGACATGTCTTCTATATGCCGCTGAATAGTATTATTAGACAGAGATATTTGCTGCAACTTTAAGGTAATGGAATTTTTAGTAAAAATTGTAAATCTCTGCCTTTTGTCAACTTTTGAATAATTTCCGTTTACCGGAAGTAGTACTTTACGATATTTCCGATTTCTCAAAAACACATAAAAAGTACTAATATTCCGCACTATTATGTACACATTGTTTGCTATTCACTTTTGTTTCCGTTTTTTTTTTTTTGCTACGAGATTCTATTCTATTTTTACAAGCTTTTCTTTATAGCTATTTGAATAGTAGAATGTCATTTCTTTTCTACTTTTTAGTGCATTATAACATAAAAGCTTGTTATTAAACGATTTTATGAATTTTTTTTTAATGTTTAATGTCATTAAAATTCATTAAAAATCATGTGTTAATTGCCATCATCCATTGGACACCAGCGAGAAAAGTCTCAAAGGTATTTGAGAGGTCCATAAATTAATTTAAAAATCTTGCACGGCGAAGTTACAATTAATATGGTTATAAAATCCTGTCTGTCTGTTTTTTTTTTCGGACTTTACTAAAGATTGGATGTATTTGATGTTTTTAATATTTTTGGTAACTAAATAAAAATTTTAAAAAAAAGCAAAAACAATTTGGTTTTTACGTGTAATGGCGACATAAACAATGGCATCCTGCTATTCGATAGGCCGCCATAAATTTTATTGTACACATTGTAAGCTAAAAATAGAAAAAACTAGGTCATGGTGTTTAAATTTGCATTGTTATTTAAAAACTTGATCTGCAAAGTTTTGTAAACAAAATAACTATAAAGTGGGGCTGTCAGAAATCGATCACGGAGTTCCTTTACAGCCAATCAATGTTTGTCTTACGAAAGTGAAACATCGGGTTATAACTTAGGCTTGATGAAAATAAATAGAAATATAGCCTTAAACTCAACCAATTATTTTTAAGTTCTCTGGATCTGCAACTTGTATAGCATCAATTCTAAAAATATTTAATTTCTGAATTAATTTTAGGCTTACGTTTTTAATAAAATTTTATCTTTTATTATTTTTATGGTCCTAAATCTAAAAAAGCACATTTTTATTCCATGTCAACAACATTACGGAAGGATTTTCGTCAACTCACTGGTGTCAATTGCCGTCACCAGTAGTGCTATATAAGAAACACGATAACTTACCGTTACAGCTAGGTTGATGAAATTTCATTTATAAGTATTATATCAAAATCGTAGACACGTATTAACTTTTGAGCGATTTCCGATAAACGGAAGTGGAACATTTTCTACTTTGAATTTTTCAAAACCCTATAACTTGAGTATAATTTCAGATAGATAAATGAAATTTCACACGTAAGTAAAATATCTAATTCTCTGCCTTCTATCAAATTTTGAGTAATTTCCGTCGACCGGAAGTAATAATTTACGCTAATTCCGATTTCTCAAAAAACGCATGTGAATTTATAAAGTACTAATAATATCCCGCACTATTATGCACATTTTATTTGGCGTTCACTTGGTGTGCAATTCTTTTTTTTACGAGATTCTATTCTATTATAAAAAGTTTAAGTAATTAAAAATGGATTACAAATACGATCTATGTCCTGAGTTGCCACCCCCGTAGTGTTATGTTAGAATATTTTAGAAAGTTTTGGGGAGATCACTCCCGATTTATTTTTTATCGCTTCAAATATTTTCTAAAAAAAAATTTAATTTAAAATTTTTAAAATGCTCCTATATTTTATTTTTTTATTAAAAACCCAAACAAAGCTGTATTGTTTACTAATTATAATTTTTTAATCACTACTTATGGCCCCATCTCCGCCATTATGGTCCTTTGTAATATAAATATGGTACAAAGCAAATGTAAATCGTGTATTTAATTAACTATTTAGTATTTATGTATCCGTCTAAAATAAAAATGGGGCTGAGACATTAATAAATTAGATAATTTAACAATTAAAAATGATCGTATAATAATCAAAACAGATTTTACTATTGGTTTTTAATTCTTTATTTTAAGCTTCAATGTATTTAGTTACTTATTTTATTACTACTTTTGGTCATCTTGATAAAGATTAACCTTAACAACCTCTTAATTACACCTGGGCAGTAGCGTAGCGAGGGGGGGCGGGGGGGACATATGTCCCCGGGCGCTGACCTTAGGGGGGGCGCCAAATTGAAAGTTTGAGGGGGGGGGGGGGGTGCAAATGAAAAGTTCGAGGGGGGGGGGGTGAAAATCGAAAGTTTGAGGGGGGGTGCAAATGAAAAGTTTGAGGTGGGGGTGCAAATCGAAAATTTGCTCCCAAGGGGGCGCCAAATTGAAAGTATGTCCCCGGGCGCCGGGAAGGGTCGCTACGCCTCTGCACCTGGGCTTTCCCAGCCCACTACCCCTTTTCATTACCTCATCAAATCCGTTAGTCACAGTACATAACCCCCAGCATAATATAACCCCAGTCCAAACTACTGCAGTAGGTCATTAGGTTAGGTTAGATATGCCTGTCGCATAGGCCGCTGACAAGAGCTTTCCAGGCGTCTCTGTCCTGGGTTAGTCTCTCCAACTGTCCCCATGTGTATCCAATAAATCCTCCATCGTTCATTTGGGTAAAGAGATAAGTAATAATTGGTAGAATTCGATACGTAATTATATAAGGGAATCGATAGGGATAATGGTATAGAAAATGAAATGGTATTTTGACAGAAATAAGGAAACCGATTGCGTTATAATAGAGAGCGATAGAGATAAAGAAAAGAACAGGGATAGTTACAGGAAAAGGTAAGGTATATTTTAAGGTATGAAAACTTCCCAAAACCCGTGCGGCGCCGTGTATATGCTACTAGTAGTTACTAAATTAAGGAATAAGGGAATTCTCGCACCATTTTGCACTTTAAAAATTAGTGTTAATCCTGATGGCTCTAAAAATTTACCGGCACATTTTCTACACTGACAAACAACTATGAAATCTATACTGAGATATCAGGAAACAATGGGGCAAATAAGTTAAATAAGTTTTAAACAAGCAAACGCTGATAGATAGGCTTATAGTCTATTCTTGTAAGTGTATGTATTCCAGATATAAAAAAGAGAGTTAACTCAACATTACATAGATATACATTCAGATCGAGATCTAGATTCTAGATCTAGATTTCTAGATCTAGATCTATCTAGATCTAAACTAAGTTGATTTTGAAATTTAGAATTTAGGTAGATTCTTGATCTAAATCTTTGGTAAGTGGTAAACTTTCTGCGGGGAATATTCAATATTATAGTCTTTCTCTCGTCATGGTAGTCGCACTAGGTTTAGGGCAGTGTCTTTCAGGCATCTCTTTGGAGCATGTAAAAAGCCCGTTCATGACAAAATAGAACAAAATAAGGAAATCACCCAAATATAGCGTTGATTATTAATTGGGAATTGTATAGCAGTAAAAAAAAACAGTACTTCCACTGGAAGTACTGTAAAACATACTTTATTTGGCGCCATCTTTAATTTTCAATACAGAACGTTCAAAAATTTGGATAGATTGATTTTTTTTGCATTTTAAATACTGATTTACCAATCATTTTGTATTGCTCATAATTATTTGATCTGACTAATGGATGAATAAGGCAGATTACTGAACGGCATATAAAATCACATACTAAAAGAAGACAATTTTATCTAGAACATCGACAGATTTCTCAATCGATTTACATAAAAGTGTAGGCTAAAGTTATCAAAGTGGTTGTTAGAAGTATCGAAACTAATATAAAATCAAAAACATATTCAATTTAAAAGAAAACTTACAATGTGCGCGAATAAATAGGGTGGGATTAAAACAATGTGACGTCAAACTGCCTAGACCTCCCCCCCCCCCTTTTCCGTTCACATACAATATCACATTTAAACACGCCCCCCCCCCCCCCCCCCCCAAACGTGTGACGTTCTTTATGGATGATCTTTCAAAATAAAGTATATTTTCGGTTTAGTTTTGTTTGATAATTGTAGAATTAAGAGTAAGACAATTTATAGCCCGAAAAGAAACATTAATCCCATTAGTACCAATTTCCATTGAAAATTAAGCATCGATCTCTCTATACACCTTCATAAGTAAATCTTATCTGTTTTTAACATAAAAGAATTTCTTTGTTTAGCTTTTTTTTTAAAGTGTGTTATAATTAAATATGTATTAAACAAAACTTTAATACAAAATGTCCACAAGCCTAACATTCCTCAGGAATACGTGTGGTTGATCCTTGCTATCAGCAGTAAATTGGGATGAAACCTTAAATATATTGTATCTCTGGGTGTACTCATTTACACTCGTTCGATAATTTTGTAAACGTAACATGAAAGTCAATTGAGAATTTATAATATTATTGAACATTTGCAGGTCTAAAAAACAAACTCTACAACTATTTTAAATCTGAGTTTCTCGCTTCATGAAGGAAGAAAATACTTATTAAAAAGACGGCTGGTAAAGCATTAAAGGATGCACCAAGTTATCTCATTTTCCATACTGCTGTTTTCTGTTATTAGTTTAACAGGTAGGTTTATTAATAATAATTTGTTTAAGATAGGAGTATCTCTTAAAATGTATCCAAATCTAAATCTTTATTTGTCTGGACATAAAAAGGTGCAGTAATCAACAAACGAAAGGGATTTTCAACTGATGGTAAATTTGGCTAGGTTCAGCTAGCATTTTGTTTCATTGTATTCCGTTTATAGATTTAAAGCGTTTATGATTCGAAATTAATACTGTATTTGCGATTCCATGTATAGATCTTTTGTTTAAAATGAGAATAAGCGCATCAGTTATGTGTAGTTAACACTGAATGTGTCACAGAACACATAGCGAAATTGTAAAAAAAGACGACTTTTTTTTCATTGTCTGAAAATCATTTCAATATGTTTCTGAGTCTACTGTAAGACCGTATTCAAGTTATTTGGGCTGGTATCTCTATCTGTACCTGGCCCTAATCTTAAGTCTAGTCATAACTATAGCACAATTTTGCTCTAAGCTTGAACCTTAACATTTACATTAACTACAAGATAACATAGAAATAAATTTGATTTAAGTGCAGCCATGTTCTAGAATGATACGCATTACACATACCTAGAACAAATTAAGTTCTAACTCAGAATAAAATCTTTCCTGTAAACTTGTACTTTTAAACGATTTTTAAAAAAATGAATATTAATTATTTTTTTCAGAAGCCGTAAACGGCAAAAATGTATTCAATTTGACCATTGAAGGATATGAAAAAGATTGTGTGAACTATAGTTGCCGCTACACTGGCAAAGTGTTGGCAAGTTTTTCTTCTACACCTGAAATTACAAAATTTGGATATGAAGATTGCATGGAAGTAACGATATATTCATGTCCTCAGGGCAAGGATTGTGGCGATAACTCTTGGGAACGGGTATGTTTGCATTAAAAAAAATTATTAGGCTGATTTTTAAAAACATCAAATAATTGAGTTTCCTCCCATTTAGAACTACCGTGTAACCACTTGCGACGCTAGGTTTGGTGCCACCCGGTGCGGCACATCATTATGTCATCCCCATAACCCCCCCCCCCCCACCCCCCCCCCCCCACCCATCCCGAAAAACATTACATATAAGGTCTACATAGGCATATATAATTATATTGTTGCAATTCGTGTGTGTCCCCCTCCCTTTATGCCTAATGGCATCAATTTGTGCGCGCAAAATATTTATCCACCCATTAATTCATGTGGAAAAAGCATCATTTTCATCTTAAATTATTCGATGTTGGTGTTACCCCCTCCACGGTCGTTGATTGTTTTTTATTTTAATTTCTGAGTGTAACATTTAACTAAATAACAACATGTGTATTACTAATTGTTCCAGTTTCTTTAACGCAAATAAACCGGGAGTGATCTACCCTAAATTTTCTCGAATATTCTTATATAACACTACGGGGGATGGCAACTCGTGATATAGACATGATTTTTAATCTATTTTTAATTACTTAAACTTTTTAAAATAGAATAGAAAGTTGTAGAAAAATATTATCAGTACTTTATACATTTACATGAGTTTTTTTTTTTGAGAAATCGGAAATAGCGTAAATTACTACTTCCGGTCAACGGAAATAACTCAAAATTTAAAAGAAGTAAGAAAATTAGATATTTTACTTACAAGTGAAATTTCATTAATCTATCTGAAATGTACTAAAGCTATAGGCTTTTGAAAAATTCAAAGTAGAATAAGTTCCACTTCCGTTTTCTGGAAATCGCTGAAAAGTTTATACAGAACTACAAATTTGATATAATACTTATATATGAAATTTCATCAACCTAGCTCAGGGGTCGGCAACCTTTTGAAGCGGAAGAGCCAAAAGTTACAATTTTCAAAATTTCCCTGGTTTTAAAGAGCCACAAACATTTTTTTTGTTCCAAATATTTTTTTTTAATTAAGATTGTTCGTATTTGTTCAAGGAGCTGGAGAGCCGCATCTTGATATCAAAGGAGCCGCATGCGGCTCGCGAACCGCAGATTGCCGACTCCTGACCTAGCTGTAACGATACTCAAGTTATCGTGTTCACAGACACACATACACACACACACGCACACACACACATACATACACAGACTTACAGACAAGATTGCAAAACTATTGTTTCCGACTCAGGGAGGTGTAAAACGTCGAGATTTGCAAAAATCTCGCCTTTTTTTGCACGATTATAATACTTTCTTTATACTTCGTATACGAGAAAGTAAAAACGTTTATTGCTTGTACTTTTTTCTCCAAGACTAATATTTGCTTTGCTAAATTAACAGACTAGCATTTGGGAAAGTAAAATATTATTACGCAGACAAAACTATTGAACTCTACTCATAAAACTGACCCTTTGTCAATGTTGATAATTATAATTACTAGATCGATATTGTTGTCAAAACTTGAGATATTTTGTTTCAATTAAAATAGGTAGCTGTCTGCACATTTTTTATTTGTATTTTGCCCTAAGTACGCCTGGTGTTTTTAAACTGACTTCACAATTTCCATTTTCCTGAAATCTATTCATCATTGTAAAATGTGATATTTATTTATTTTTTCAGTATTGCTTCGTGTTCGACTATCCTTGTGGAGCATTCAAATGCCGTAAAGTAAAGCATCCATGCTATTGTACTTATGGAAATCCTACAAAAATTAAGTTCTTCCCTGTGCATGAAAACAGATTGTACCAGATGAAGTTAAGGTTTTTGTTTGATGCTTACAGGGACATACCCATGCTTATTGCTTCAGGCAACATCTTCGATTTCTCCAAGAAACCAGGCAAAGTTATTTCATAATATTGTTCTAAGTTAATTCAACAGTTGATATCTCACTTTTTATTTAGTTAGCTGTGACCATCCGTGCTATAAAACGCTAAGTTAGGCATCGTCCATTAATGGCGCCCACTAGGGGGCTGGATGTATCGAGCCGCAAGAAGTAAAATTTTATGTATGTGTGAGAGCTGGGGGGGGGGGTACGAAATGGAGTTTTTTTTTAAAAACTACGCTATAGCAACATAGTGCGAACTTAATCCATTTATTTCAAAACAAATTAAATTTTCTGAGGTATATTAAGATAAAATCCAGTAATATTTAAAATTTTATTATAATTGATCTTTATGCCAGGTAAAATAGGACAATTAACTAAATTATATACATTATATATATATATATATATATATATATATATATATATATATATATATATATATATATATATATATATATCCTATTTATATATAAGCAACCTTTCTTTTTATTTCGATCAGTCGGTGCTATTTCTAGGAAAACGTCCTTAAATATGTATACGAAGACTGTATAACACTGACTGTATAAAGAAATAATACAAACCGAGAAAAAATGTTTAAATGTTTCATGCAATTGCTCTATATTCCACCAACAGATAATTGGGACCCAATTGAAAAATATCCAGATAAGCCATTTTATTACTATTCGAACAATGGAAAACATCAGCTCAAAGCAGGTATGAACAACTTTATTGTTGCTGATTTCTAATATTAAAACTGTTTTCAGTAAAGTAAATCAAGACTAGCATGCATTTTCGTTTTAAGACAACAGCCAGATAAGAAACACATATGTAAAACTTTGACCTGACCTTGAACCTTTGAGGCCTATCATTCCTATCACATATTAGTTCGTGTAGGAAAAAGAAAGAAATCGTAACCGGCGAATGTTTTCGGCTTCATGTTTGATTTCGCATTGTTGATTGTAGGTTACAATATTAAATGTATAAACGACCGAACGAATTAGTTGCTTTGCTTAAGTGGGCATATAAAGAAGTAGAAATAAACGTTATGATTTGGTTTAACTAATTCCACTCCTCCTCCCCCCCCCCCAACATGAAGCATTAATTGGGTAATTACAATTGTTCAATATTGGTAAATTACAAGTAAACGAAATTTTAAGGGAATTCATGTGCTTAAGTATGTTAAGTAAGGAATGTTTATTTCAACTTTCTTTAGCTGATTAAGTTCTAAAACATGGTGATCACCGTAACCGAATACAGGGGTGGACTCAGTGGCGTAGCCAGGAAGTGGTCATGGGAGGGGTTAAAACATTTTTCCTTGTGTATAAAATCATATATATATATATATATATATATATATATATATATATATATATATATATATATATATATATATATATAGGGTAGGCTCCATGCGGAGATAAAGAATTATTTTAACATGTGGCTAACATTAGTTATTTAAATATTCCTTTATGTTATGATTGACGTTTCTTTAAATGTATTTTACAGAGTTAATCGTCATTTGCATCGGAGCTCTGTCTGCCTTCTACCTGGCCAAGTAGTTTGATAAATAAGATGGAATTTGATATGCAAGCCCTAAAGATCTAAGATTATAGGAAAAATGGATTTAAGCTCCGTTTTAAATATGTTTAGTATGTACTTTTAAAAAAATCAAACATCTAAATGTTAAAAGTTCGAAAACTATAAGAAGACATTGCAATAAAATTTTGAATTAAAAGTATATCTTTTTATGTAGTATAAACATAGTAACCGTTCACAAAAGTTTAGGAAATCTTTCGAAACTTAAAATAAACTGTTGCAAATAAAAGAACATTTTCTTTTTTTTTTTTTTTTTTTTTTGGTGTACTTTAGTATTGCAAAAAGTATTTTTTTTTCTTGCATGAACTGGATCTGTGCATTTTAGGGTCTGGGTAAAAATTACTCGTTAGTTAATGAAACACTGAAATGTTTGATATGAGGCTCTAGCAAATCAAAGATATGACACTGACAACGCTTAGAGTTTTTGCCAACACAAGAATCGGAGTTGAAAAATATTTGAAAGATTTTAATTAACATAGTAGTTTGTTTATTTAAACAGCTTACTCGTGAGAAACAAAACATAATTACAGGCCAACATATTGAGTATCAGATATCTTCGCTTTGCTCAACGCTATGTACTCAATTTACATTAACTGTAACTTAAATATTTCAGGTTCACGTTAGTAAATTGACATGAGATTTTTAAGACCAGGCTTTAACGAAATTCTGCTTTAGAAATATATATAATTAATTGCGTACATTAAGTCAGAATTTAATTAAAAACACCAATATTGTATGATAAAACAAATACTTACTGAAAGTGATTGTCACTTTGACAGATCTCGTGTCATCGTCCGGATCAAAGACAACGATGCAGTTTCCGCATTGGTGAAACCCCATATACTTCTGTGTGCTGACAAATATATAGTATTGTTCATGTGTGATGGAAACCTTTACCCTGTACAGTTTTTCAGGGAAAAATGGTGGCACATTCTGGAGGTCCAAGTCCGAAGTTTGATCCAATGTTTGATTATTTTTATTTGAAGCCTGAGGTAAACATACAGTATAAATAGGAAATTTGAAGAAACACAAACTATTAATTGTGTTTAAGATATGAAACTGTTCTAACTAATTACATATGTGAGTCAACCCAGCTCTAATGGGTACCTGACTCGCGATGGGGAAAGGGCGGATAAACATAGTGCTGACCTCAATATCCTTTCGTCTGCTTTGGTCAAAAAAGTGGAAAACTCTACTTCATATTTTGCCATATTTAAAAAAAAAACAATTTGATATTAAAAAAAGCTCTACACTTTTTACTTTGTATATGACGTCACACACCCAAATTCTTACTGTCCATGTTCTATCTAGAGGAGGGGGGGGGGGGTTAGTGGGCTTCCACAATTGATTTCAATTTCCACAAGGAGTGAGTGATTTTGTAAAATGTAGTACAGAAGTGGAGAGGGGAGGTTAAACACGTTTATTTGTAACATAGCGATAAAAATTATAAGCGACCATATCTTGACGCCGAGTTTTTAAATTCTCTGTACTAAAAATGCTCAAGATTAAACATGCTAGAAAAAGTTAATACTAATTAGTGGCTATATTAATAATATAGCCACTAATTAGTATTAACATTTTGTAAGAATAAATAAGGAATAACGAATAAATAAGGAATAATATTATTCTTCCTTATTTTTTCTAACAAAATTAAACATCTTGATAACTATTTTGAAAAAAAAATTCAATTTAAGAGAAAGTCCACCCATCTACTGTTTTATGGGGAGTTTAATCCATTGACCGTCTTTTTAAAGTTATGCCTCTGGCCCACCTAAACTGACAACGATAAATTGTCAAGCACCAAGTCTGAATTAGAAGGCTGTCAGTCTAAGTTTCTAACAAGACAAAAACGTAACTACCTTGTAATGAATTGGAAACACTGACGAGAAGCCGCGTTGGTTGTTAACAAGTCTTTATTTCAGCCATGATGGAAGAGAGAGAGCGGAAGTGACGAGAGACACAAATATATAAACATATAAGGGACATCACTCAAGATAATAGTATAAATATAATACTAATACAAGAAGAGTGAGTTCCCTTGACTTCACAAGTCTCACTATATTACATACCTTTTCTCAACTATGACGTAAACTGTGCAGTCGTTTCATGATCCTCTTTTCTAATTTGTAGATTTGACATTTGACATACTGTATGTTCACAAAATGTTTCATCACCTTGTGTTTGCTTTGTCTATTAAAAGCCTGATCTTCAACACATTAAAGTGTTGTGTGCAAATGTTTTTAGAAGTTGCTGGTAATCCAGGGAATATGGGAAGAGTGAGTTTGACTAACTGACAAGATCATTGGACGTCTTAATTGGATGCAGTGGTTGAAGCCATGTAGAGTTTGGCAATCTGTCGAGAATAGAAACGGTGGAACTGACGTGCACAGGTAGAAGTAAGAAATATCTTTGTCAACAGTGTGACAACAAGTGTTTAGACAAAGCAGCGTGGTGACATCTTTACAAGTTCAATAGACAAATCACATCTTATTGTCTCGATAGTCTGACCACATCACATGTACTCCTTACTTACACCAAACAGTATTATTCAACTTTATCCGAACTGTTACATCTTTATACAAATGACAGTCCAACTACATACTATACAGTATGGTCCAACATTATTAGAAGAGGTCCAACTTTATTGTAATCATAGTTGCCAAAAAATCAGCAACGGTATAAAGGTAATTCTTGGGAAGAGAAAAATCTGTATTTTATTGTTATTTTAAGCAGACTTGTTTAGGGTCCTTTTAATGCCGTATTCCTTCACTAAAAGTCGGATTATACATTTAGCTAGATGACACCTTCAGTTACATGACACCTCCAGCTTGGTGACACCTTAGTAAGCTATGTGACAACTTTAGCTAGATGACACCATCAGCTAGGTGACAACTTTAGCTAGGTGACAATTTCAACAAGGTGACACATTCAGATAGAAGACACCTTCAGCTAGATGACACCTTATGCTTGATGACACCTTTAGCTAAAACACTGCTATAATTTGGCAATGAGATCTGACTGTAGGACTATTTAGTTTTTGCAAAGCTTATGTGACGCCATGATATGCTTGATCTGATTGAAATAAGTTAAACAAATATATCAGTTATTAATAATTGTGATCTAGATCAGTTTTGTGCAACTAAAAGTTTGTTGAAGAATGAGGTCATGGTTGACGTGTGTAAAGAGACATGTGAATTTCTTTTAAAATATTGTATCAGCTAAGCAAACAGAAAACAAACTCAGTTGTGTTGCAAAAGAAAATTTCTATTTACAATATAAAAAATACGGTTAAAATCCTAACAAGAACATTGCAACAAATGAAACATTTTTACAATTCTAGTATCAAGCTAGACTTAAAATCCTTTTGTTTAAAATGTTCTTAAGAATTAAAATACCATTTAAAACCAAATAGAGTATGGTTTAAATTGAAATAACCAATAATATAATAACAAATCATCCAATTTTTTACATACAAAAAAATGGCTAAAATGAAATCAACTTTTTTTCTGTTTTTGAAGCCTACAGTAAGTTCTTTTGTATCAATATAAAGAATTGGTTAAGCAACACTAACTTGTTATTAATTTTTAAAACTGTACTATTTTGAACCACACAATAGTGAAAGTAAACCAACCTATATATAATGTTTTTGTCAAAAGTTCAACTGCCAATCATGTTTTAAATTTTTTAGTTTTAAATACTTAAAGCTTGTGTAAAAAATAACATCAGATACATAAAATATTCATTTAATAATTAGCAATTCAGTACCAGCATAATATTAACCTTTCATGCCACATCTTAAAATAAATTTAAATGATACTGAAATTAAATTTTACTCAAAATATACTCATGTTATAACTTAAATTTATGTTCATTTCAAATAAGAATTAGTGTGGATTTTAAATCTTTTTATAATACGCAAAGTAACTCACAATTAAATTAAATCAAATGCTTTCCAATTACAAAAACAGTAATAATAAAATATGATCATAATAGTTTCTTTAATAAATTAAATTTATCACACATTTGTTTATTAAATAGAACTTACAAAACATATTCACACTTAAAAACATCTGAACTAAATGTAAATACAAACTTTTTATAAAGCATCCAATGTATTTTTTGACTATTAACAATAATAAGGTAACATATTTCAAAATGTACATTACATGAATAGGTCTATTTATTGCTAACAAATATTTATATCCAATAATTTCACTTTTCATGCTATAAAACTTTTGTATAAAAACAAAGCAATTTTTGAAATTTTTCCAATCCACAACTGCTATTGCAAATTTGCTTCAATTTGTAATTAAGTCAATATCAATATACTAAGAAATATTAGAGAAATTAATCTTGTACAATATGGGCAGAGATACAGTATTAATAATTAGAAAATTGTAATTTTGTACATAAATATTTATAAAACTGAGATAACAAAAATGAGATTGGCAAATATTTGTAGAATATCCATGCATTTAGAGGACAGTTGATGTGCTCACAATAAGTGTGGGGTATTTGATAGAAAAATTCTTTTTTTTTGCTTTTATCATAAACAAAATGAAAAAAAAAAAGCAACAGAAAATTACCAGCAATAGAACACTTTAGTTTGTTTTACCATACACTTTTAAATATGCATAATATTAAACTTCTGGGCACAATTTAAAATAAAGTAAAAAAAAATTAGCAATGAATCTTTAGATTTTTAAAGAATGAACATAAACATAACTTAAGCCCTATTTTTAACTTACAGTGTTGAAGTTAAAAAAAATATATATGTATTGTGCATTTGGAATTAGCTTTTATTTTTAAAAAATGCAACACAGCCAAATTTGAGGAACGTGTAAAGTTTGATTAAGTATTAGATGTGATATATAATTTAAAAAAAAATAATATTTAAATGTAAAAAAAAATTTTTAAACACTTTCAAAGAACAGCAGATAAATTTTAAAAATAAGTAACTAATCAAATATTTTGGAATTCTGAAAGAAACCATGATAATGTTCTGGTGTAAATAAATATAAATTTTCTTTTTTTAGTAGTATGTGTTACATACTACATCAACATTGTTTGGTTTTTTTTTTCATTTCCAGTATGTATTCACAAGAAATAAAACTGTCTGAATTCTGCACTGTTGATTACTAGACTTAAGTTGTTGCCATTTTCTTGGTGATTAATAAGCCCTCTTAGTTTTAATACTTTATAGATTCAATCATTATTTTCTTCTTGATACCTTGCTCCAATTTCACAATTACAACCTTTCAGTCATGTACTGGATAAAAAACATAGCAGGTGTAAATATTTTCAATAGGACATGTATGGACATAATTAAAGTATAACAATAGGACATGTATGGACATAATTAAAGTATAACAATAGGACATGCATGGACATAATTAAAGTATACCAATAGGACATGTATGGACATAATTAAAGTATAACAATAGGACATGTATGGACATAATTAAAGTATAACAATTGGACATGTATGGACATAATTAAAGTATAACAATAGGACATTTATGGACATAGCTTAAGTATAACAATAGGACATGTATGGACATAATTAAAGTATAACAATTGGACATGTATGGACATAACTAAAGTATAATAATTGGACATGTATAAACATTATTAAAGTATGACAATAGGATATATATGGACATAACTAAAGTATAACTAATATAAGTATAATAATTGGACATGTATGGACATAATTAAAGTATAACAATAGGACATTTATGGACATAATTAAAGTATAACAATAGGACATGTATGGACATAACTAAAGTATAACAATTGGACATGTATGGACATAACTAAAGTATAATAATTGGACATGTATAAACATTATTAAAGTATGACAATAGGATATGTATGGACATAACTTCAGTATAACAATGGGACATGTATGGACATTATAAAAGTATAACAATAGGATATGTATGGACATAACTTAAGTATAACAATTGGACATGTATGGACGTAACTTAAGTATACAAATGGCTAAAATGAAATCAACTTTCTGTTTTTGAAGATGCAGTTCTTTTTTTTTATAAAAAGAATTGGTTATGCAAAACTAACTTGTCATTTAATTTTTAAAACTACACTATTTTGAACCACACAATAGTGAAAGTAAACAAACCTATATATAATACATTTATCAAAAAGTTTGACTTACAAAAATGTTTTAAAATTTTTATTTTAAAGACTTGCTTGTGTAAAAAATAACATCAGACATAAAAATATGTATTTGATAATTAGCAATTCAGTACCAGCATAATATTTTTACCTTTCAAGCCACATCTTAAAATAAATTTAAATAATACTGATATTAAATTTAACTCAAAACGTACTCATGTTATTACTTAAATTTATGTGCATTTGTGTGGATTTGTGTGGATTAAATTTTAAATCTTTTTATAATACTCAAAGTAACTCACAACTAAATTAAATCAAATGCTTTCCGTTTACAAAAACAGTAATAATAAAATATGATCATAATAGTTTCTTTAATAAATTAACTTTATCACTCATTTTGTTTATTAAATAGAAATTATTAAAAATATTCAAATTTAAAAACATCTAAACAAAATGTAAAAACACACTTTTTATAAAGCATCTAATGTATTTTTTTACTATTAACAATAATAAGGTAACATATTTTAAAATGTACATTACATGAATAGGTAATTAATAATTATAAAATTGTAATTTTGCACTGTTGATTACTAGTCAATTTATTCAATTTATTCAAAAACTGTAACAATTGTAGGCACGAAGACCTTTTTTCACATTGGCTGTTTAAAAAAAAATTAAAAAAAAAAAAAACAATTCAATAACAGCATTAAAAAACATAGCAGTAACATAGCACTAAAAATGTTGAATAAAGAAATAATATTACATGGTTATAATACAAAATGAGATTTAAAAAAGAATATAATAGATGAATGAGAAATGTTTAAATGAGTCAGTTAGAGAGGTCATTAAATAATTGTTGTTTTAGTTTAGATTTGAATATATTTTCAGATCTAGATAGCTTTATTTTATTAGGAAGATGGTTCCACAAATTAGAACCAGAGTAGCTATGTTTTTGGAAAAAAGTTGTATATGGGAACGGTAAATTAAGACGACGATTTAATTTTATGTTAAAAGAAAATAGGTCTGATGAGTAAGAGGGGGCTGTTTCGTGGAATATTTTAAATAAAAAAATTGATTTTGTATATATTATCTTTTTATTTAATGGAAGTATTTTAGTTGTAATTTACCCTGGTAGCCGTGTGTACAAATTGTTTTAGATTCAGAGAATCAACAATATCTTGCCAATATCATTGAGGTTTTAATAAATTAAAATTAAAATCTCCCAATATGATATATTCATTGTTAGTAGATAAAACGGAATCTATCATGGAGCAAAAACGATCATACCATTCCATGTTTTTGCAGAGATTTCTATAAAGGAAGCAAATTAAAATTGCCGGAAGGTATTTGCCATTTTCCAGTTCAATCCATATACATTCTATATTGTTTGCTGACAGATCCTTCCTGTGCTTAAAACAAATGGAGGAGTGTACATAGACACAAAGGCCAGTTTCTTTGTGTAAGGATGGGTCTCTGCGTATTAGGTTATAATCAACGACGGAAATCTCGTCATCATTTATAAAAGAATGTAATCAAGTTTCAGAGAAGCCAAAGATATGGAAAGGATTGCTGGGATTGTTTACAATTTTTAGAACTTCATGGTGTTTATTAAATATGTGGAAAATATTTAATTGGCCCAATTTTAGCCCATTTTGTGGGGGCCAGGATGATGAAAAGAGACAATGCATAAAGATAATAAGATATCAATGAATAAGATATATTAAACACAAAAATCAATATAATAAACTAATTTAAACACAATCAATATAACTGTTTTACAATTTCACACTTTATCACCCAATAAAACAAACACTCGCTGCTTTACTCTCTCTCACTCTATCACTCTCTCTCTCTCTCTCTCTCAATATTATATATATATATATATATATATATATATATATATATATATATATATATATATATATATATATATATATATATATATATATATATATATATATATTGCTATATAGAAGTACAATTGTATCAATATATATTATAATGAATATAATACATATATGAAACTATTAAGTGAAATGAAAATGGAAAATAAAGTATTACTGTGGTATCAAACACGTGAGCTAAACAAGCAGAAAATAGCAAGCGAAAATGTATAAGGATCCAGTCAAAGAACATCATCAACTTCAACAGGAAGGCGCTTAATCGACAACATTAGAGCTTGATGAAGCAACAAAAGGCTAAAGCCCATTAAGTGATGTAAGCCTTGGTTCAGCAAAGCAGTGTTTGGGCTAGAGTTCAATTGACCTGAAGATATTGTTGGTGGTATATCAACAGTCGAAGATTCATAAACCAAATCAGCCTTGGTACCTTTTTGCGTCTTTTAGTGCCGTAGTGACAACAGCGATCGACAACTGGGACATGGACGTGTTGCCACTTTCTTTGTGATTAATAAGCCCTCTTAGTTTTAATACTTTATAGACTCAATCTTTGTTTTCTTCTTGTTACTTTGCTCCAATTTCACATTTACAACCTAGTAGTCATCTCCTGGATAAAAAACATAGCAGGTGTAAAGATTTTCAAGAGAGTGTTGCTGATATATATATATATATATATATATATATATATATATATATATATATATATATATATATATATATATATATATATGGACAAAACTAAAATATAACAATATATATATATATATATATATATATATATATATATATATATATATATATATATATATATATATATATATATATATATATATATATATATATATATATATATATATATATATATATATATATATGGACAAAACTAAAATATAACAATATGACAGTTATGGACATAAGTAAAGTATAACAATAGGACATGTATTGAAATAACTAAAGTATAACAATAGGCCATGTATGGACATAACTCAAGTATAACAGTAGGACATGTATGGAAATAACTAAACTATAACAATAGGACAGTTATGGACATAAGTAAAGTATAACAAAAGGACATGTATGGACATAACTCAAGTATAACAGTAGGACATGTATGGAAATAACTAAATAACTAAAATATAACAATAGGACAGTTATGGACATAAGTAAAGTATAACAAAAGGACATATATGGACATAACTAAAATAAAAATAGGACATTATATTAGCATAACTAAAGTATAACAATAGGACATGTATGAACATAACTACAGAAACACATATGAATGTACAAGGATGAATACCTGCTCAGAAAGAAAATTATCAATATTTGGCATGGGCACTGAGCCCAAGTGGTCCATGCACACATCTTTTTTAGTTGATGGAAGAGACATGTCCTTAACATTTCTGTTCCTTTCCTTTATCGCTTTTTTTGTTTGACAACATAAGTCTTTCAGAACTAGTTGTACCTTTATAATTAAAGATAAAATATATTTACTTTGATTTGCTGGTTATTGGATGCTAAAATGTAATATTTTCAAATAAACTGTAGTGTTAAATTGAATGATATGAGAATACCTCTTGGTAGAATACAGTTTTAGCAATTGATTTATTTTTTGGGAAGTTATGTTTTTAGAAAAAAATACTCCACAATAATTAAACAGTCTAATATTGAAAAAAACACACCTCGTCTTGAAGGAGACAGTGGAATACGAGGATAGTGAATCCCTGAAATCATACATTAGAAAATACTACACATATCATATAGTAATTTGATTCATGATGTTTTTATTTTTATCCTTTATATTTTACAGAAAAAGTTTTAATAAAATGCTAGTTTTAGTATTCAGCTTATGGATAGTTTTTTAAGGTCATCAGTTCTGATAAAGAGATTTTAACTTTTATAAGTAACATCATAAGTAGTCTACTATTTTTGAAAACAACTGTCCTTATAAAGTTATATCTACAGATTATTAAATTTACCAGTAATATGCTCGATATCGAAACAACTACTTTGCTTACAAGGAAATGGACTAATTATTATAACATTTCTACTTTTTAAAATTGTAACTAAAATATTATTGTTTTTACAAAAATGTTTACATAAGAAACAAGGCTAATATATTTAAAAATGATTCAGTGAAATATTTGAGTAAACATTTAAGTCAGGATCTAAAAATGAAATACAAATTGTTGTTTAAGGATGGTCATACCTGAAGTAGAAGGAATAAAATGAATAGATAAGTCAGGACTTCACTCTTAATCATGACTGAAAGCACCCCGCACAACCAACACGTCCCCAAAATCCCTGACAAGACGAAGATTGATCTTAAACTAGACCTGCAAAAGCCATTATTATTAATAATTAACAAAACAGGAGTTGAAGAAATGGAAATAAATTATAAAAATATGAAGATGGCTGAAGATAAGTATTGTGTTGTCCTTGTTACTTGAAAATGTGGAGAGGTGGAGGTTAAAATTAGGGAAGGGGACAGCTACCATCAATGCCCACAATATAGGAGTGATAGCTACCATCAATGCCCACAATATAGGAGTGATAGCTACCATCAATGCCCACAGTATGTGAGTGACAACTGTCCTGGATGCCCATTCTAATAGTTTCTTTCAGGCATCTCCTAGGGAGGGCAGAACCCCTCCCTCGATGAAAGTCTACTCCCAACCCCACGAACGAAGAGGAATTTATATAGAAAACATAATTTTACCATTGGCCGCCCCGCCCCCCTCCCCCAGCAAATGTAGTACGCCCCCCCCCCGAAAATATCAATTGCTTCCCCCCCCCCCCCCCCTGGAGAAAAAGAGTCTCGAAGAAACATTGTCCACTCTATGGGTGGGAGGGGGAATGAAGCAAAGCTTAGATCAAATTTTAAATATCATCTTAAAGCCACCCGCTTACCAGTTATTCTTTTTTTTAAACTACGAAAATAGACACATTGTTAAACCTTGTATTTCAAAATTTCTCCATCGATATTATATATATATATATATATATATATATATATATATATATATATATATATATATATATATATATATATATATATATATATATATATATATATATATATAGGATAACTCTGTTCAGGATTCACATGTTATAAAACAAACATCTTACATTGCTTTTTGGCAAAATGAGGCGGTTCTCATGACGTGTGTTTTTAACACAGCTCTTATCACAAGGATCAGGACAATCATGTTTACCTGTGAACAAATTGTGTAATCAAATTTATTTCAATCAAGTTAGATTTTTTAAACAGGTGTAATCATGTAAACCTCTAGCAAGATAGATTTTCTTTGTAATTATGATTTTCTTTTTCTTAGGGACGTCAGAGTAGTCAAATCGGTAAAACACATGGTTGCTAAATCAAAAGGTCTCAAGTTCGAACCCTGTTAACTCAATAGGAGAGACAACTCCAAAAAATTGTGTATTCATGTAATTGTGTAATTATGTAAATCCCAATCAAGATAGATTTTCTTTAAAAAAAACGGTATAATCAAGATTTTCTTTTTTTCTTATTAAGAGAAATCATGTGAATATTAGGGACGTCGGAGTAGTCAAGTCGGTAAAACTCATCGTCGCTAAACCGAAAATTCTCGAGTGGACAGCCACTCTTCTAGGAGAGACAACTCCAAAATCAAACAACTGCTGCCTTGTAGTTTGTTCTAGATTGGACAAAGGCTAAATCCAAAAAGAACAGCAGGTTGAAATCGAAGTCAATGACCTCACTGGTGCATAACCAGTATACTTAATTGTGTTGGAGGGAATCCCTTCCAACACCAAAATTGAGAACAAACAAGAAGTTTGTAAACAATTAGATCTAGATGGATTAGTCATAAGCACACTAGTCGGAGTAAAACTTTTCTTTTGTCTGTTTTGGTGAGATTCAATTTGTGGGTTTTTTCTGTAATTTTTTAGAGTATCGCTTTAGGTAAGCAGTTTCCGAGAAGAAGAAAGCAATGACAGTGTGATAGATTGTAATCACTGACGAGAAGCCACATTGGTTGTTAACAGTAGTTTATTCACACCATGAGGAGAGAGAGAGAGAGGGCGGAAGTCACGAGAGACTTATATACATAACATGTAAGGGACATCACTCAAGATAACAATATAAATATAATACTAATACAGAAGAGTGAGTTCCCTTGACCTCACAATTATCTCAATCTATTACATCCCTTTACCCTTAGAACACAATAACACATCTCTCAATAGAACAATTGATAGTATCCTAAAATCACCAATTATATTGTAACATGAACACTATGGTAGATTACATCCTTACAAACAATGCACAATATGTTACAACACAATTAAAATACAAACAATGATGTCAAAGTCCTTTTGACCTTTAAAATCATAGGTCTAACTTATTTGGGACTTTGATTGTCCTGTTTGACCTTCTCAGTGGCTTTTGATTTGGTGACTCAATATTCTGACCATTTGGATTCTCTATCTCAGGAGGTCTAGGATTTAAATCATTAACTCCAGAATTTACATTTTCTGACTCCAGACAACTTGGTTCACTCATATCAACAGAACTTGGTTGTGGAACAAACTGAGTTGGTGTGAACTGTTCAGATTTGGTGGGATTGACAGATTCACACTTATTATCTGCACAAGTTATTTTTAACTGGTCTGCATGTCTACGGACAATAAGTCCATCATTTGTTTTTACTTTATAAGACACAGGTCCTGTACATTGAACAATTTGACCTGGTATCCATTTTTCCTTTCTCCCATAATTTCTTAGATACACATTCTCATTAACACCAAATTCTCTTTCAATGGATGATTTGTCATGATTTACTTTTTTGTGTATGTTGATGTTGGGAAACAGACCTTTGAACAGTTGGATGTAGTAGGTCAAGATGAGTTTTAATTTTCCTACCACATAGCAATTTGCATGGTGCAACATCTGTTGTTATATGAGAAGTTGTGCGGTATTTGGCTAATAACCTGTTTACTCTTTCATTGTCACATTTAGCTTCTTCTGTTTGGTATTTACTTTTGATGTTACCCTTTTAGTTTCTTTTAGTTTCTGTAAGTGCTAATGATGTTAGCAAAGTTGTTTGATGATCACATTCCTTCTTACTAATGTATTCTCTTTAAAAGCATTTGAAATTGCCATATCACCATAATCATTTATTAAGTTACAAATACTTTGTTTAGGCAACTCTGACTGATAATGGACTGCATCTTCTCCATCTTTTATATTATCTTCACAAAGGTTTTTATTTGTTATTTTATATGGCCTTAAGTCATCATTCACAGACTCTTCAGGCCAACCATTCTTACAGTACTCATATACTTTTATTAAGCACTCATCTTTTTGTGTTTCTCTTTTAATATCATTCACATCTATATTGGAGTTATCCATGATAGTGAAGAGAACAAATACATCTTCTGGTACATAACTAAGGCTTTGGTTTTTTAAAGGTAATCTACTAAGACTATCTGCACTATTCTCAGATCCAGGTTTGTATTTCAATTCATAATTGTATGCAGTTAGTGTGATAGCCCATCTTTGAATTCTTGGTGAGGCATGCTCAGGTAGGGTTTTGTTTTCTCCAAATAAACCTAGCAATGGTTTATGATCTGTAAAGATGGTGAACTTCCTACCAAACAGAAACTTATGAAATTTCTTAACACCAAAAATGATGCCTAAGCCTTCCCTATCTAACTGAGAATAATTTTTCTCAGCCTGGTTCAAAGATCTACTGGCAAAAGCAATGGGTCTGTCACCCTTCTCATCCATGTGGGACAAGACTGCTCCTACACCATCTGGTGAAGCATCACATGTTAATATAAGTCTTTTCCCTGGGTCATAGTGAGTTAGTAAGGTGTCAGAAGACAAAGCCTCTTTTGCTGTATTAAAAGCAGTATCTTGTTGTTTACCCCAGTGCCAAGTTGCATTTTTCTGTAGCAGCTTGTACAGTGGTGATAGTTTACCAGACAGATTCCCTATGAACTTTGCATAGTAATTTATTAAGCCCAAAAAAGCTCTTAGTTGTTGGGTATTTTCAGGTTTGGGTGCTTCTTTAATGGCTTTTGTTTTCTCAGGTTGAGGTCTGATGCCTTGCTTGCTTAATATATAACCAAGAAAACTAATTTCTGTCAGCATGAATTGACATTTATCTTTGTTTATCTTTAAACCTTTTTCACCAACAATTTTCAATACTTTATCAAGTGTTTTAAGATGTTCAGTGTCATTCTTACCAGTTATGTACACATTGTCAAAATACACACAAACATTTGGAATATCCTTAAAAATACTGTCCATGACAGCTTGGAAAATTCCAGGGCTAGATGATATGCCAAAACATAGTCTTTCATATTGGTAGAGTCCTTTATGTGTGTTTATTGTCGTATAGACTTTTGAATCTGGATGCAGTTCTAGTTGAGTGTAAGCATGACTAAAGTCTAATTCAGTGAATTTGTCTCCTCCTGCCAAATTCAAAGAAATTTCCTCAATGTTAGGTATAGGGTACCTATTTAGCTCTATTTGCTTATTCAGTGTAGTTTTATAGTCTCCACAAATTCTTATAGAACCATCCTTCTTTAACACTGGCACAATGGGCGTTGCCCAATCGGAATAGTCTACCTTCTTTATGATGCCATTAGATTCCAATCTACTTAGCTCATTTTCAATTTTATTCCTCATTGCATAAGGTGGAACTCTAGCTTTGCAGTATCTTGGATTTGTGTCTTTAATGCTTATCTTCACTGTTCTATCATTTAGTAAACCTGAATTGCCAAAAACGCTTTTATTTTCAGATATAACTTTATCTATTGAAGTAAGACTAGATTCTCTTGCATTGTTCAATGAACATATACTCTTCCAATTTAACTTAAGATCACTTAACCAGTTCCTACCTAGTAATGGTGGTCCATTTCCTTCAACCACAAGAAGAGGAAGTTTAACACTTTGACCATTATAACTTACATGAACCATACACTCTCCTATTACCGGAACATTGTCACCAGTGTATGTTGTTAGACACTTGTGACATGGTTGTAGAGGCACTGATCCTCCTGTGACAGCGTCAAAGTCCTTCTTTGTGATGACTGTTAGAGATGCCCCAGTGTCAAGTTGGAAGCTGATGCTCTTACCGTTGATATAAACTGGTACATTGATGGGAGCATGACTTATTGATTTCACAGAGAACAGGTTGAAATCCGGCTGCGAATCAGTTTGAGTATTTTCACAGGTAGAGTGGTTCATTGGTTGGGTTAGGTAGTCTTGGTGAGAGTTAACATAGTGCTGCCTTTGGTTGCGGTACTGTCTTGACTGGCTAGATTTAGCAACAGACGAAGACTTTGCAAAGCAGGCCTTGGCAATGTGACCTTGCTTACTGCACTTATAACAAGTTGCAGACTTGAACTTGCACCGATGAGATGCATGGGGACCTTTGCATCGATGACATTTTTGATAATTATTACTAGATTTAGATCTAGGATTTAAACGTGCAGGCTGTTTAGCATAAGTTGGAATGCTCTGATGTAGTTGGTGTTTGTTGACTAACCTGCTGTTTACTGCATGGATCTCTTAAGACGTAAGAGATTTCGCCGCATCTGATGACTGCTGGAATAAAGTTGCGAGTTGTATTGCTTTTTCCAATGTTAGATCTGACTCGAGCAGCAACTTTCTTTGAACATCAGGGCTGTTTACACCTGTCACAAACTTTTCACATAGTCTGTCAGACAGCGTATCGCCGAATTCACAAAATCTACTTAGATGACGTAAAGCAGCAACATATTCTGATATTGACTCGTTTGGTTGACGAGTCCTACTGTCAAATCTAGCTCGACATAGAAACTTTGATGGGGTAGGCGCATGGTGGTCTGTTAGCAATTTGCTCAGCTCGTTAAAGCTCTTGGTAGTTAGACTAGCTGGTGCGCATAAGTCCTTTAGTAGCCTAAATTGTTGAGGCCCTATGACTGTTAACAAAACAGCTCTCTTTTTGGCTTCTATCGTCACGTCGTTAGCTTCAAGGTAAAAGCTTAACCTATCTAGGTAATCTTGAATGATTTCATCATTCGAATCAAATTCTTTTATTTGGCCATACAGCGCCATTATTCTAGAAATACTTAGCTAATATGCTCTAGCAAACCTCTTTTTTGCGTAAGTAGGTGCTCTTTCTAGTGGATTATTTATCCTTCGTCGCAAATGTGATAGATTGTAATCACTGACGAGAAGCCACATTGGTTGTTAACAGTAGTTTATTCACACCATGAGGAGAGAGAGAGAGGGCGGAAGTCACGAGAGACTTATATACATAACATGTAAGGGACATCACTCAAGATAACAATATAAATATAATACTAATACAGAAGAGTGAGTTCCCTTGACCTCACAATTATCTCAATCTATTACAGACAGCTGTAAGGGAGTAGGGCGTTTTTTTTTTTTTTTAATAGTGAACAACCAATATTTTGGCAGCCTTTGTTTGGTAAATAACGATTACCTAACGAACAGAAACAAACGTCTGTAGAAAAATAAAACGTATTAAACTATGCCGAACATTTGTGATACTTGTTTAAATTTTAAATCAGGGTTCAATCGTAAAGTTTGTCAGATATGTATCAATCAATAAAGCTCTTAAGCAGTTTTTGTTTCTATCAAAATCGTAAGTACAAAAGACAAAAAAACAATCCGGTTCTGAAGATGTATGTTTTATTAAGAGAAGTGACATATAAAATTAAGACTTACCGTAAAAACAAAGAGTACCGGACCGACAAATGACCAAATCAGTCCCGTCTCTGTTGACAACCAACAGCTATTTGTTTTAGGAGAGAGAAAAGTCACGAAAGGTTGCAGTTTATTCATAAATTACAAACACGTCTCAAAATAATTAATCTGAGACAGCAATTTGCAAAAGTGAAGGCACGCACACACACACACAAACACACACACATGTATTTATATATATATATATATATATATATATATATATATATATATATATATATATATATATATATATATATATATATATATATATATATACCACGAAATAAATAATATCAGTACGCAAATGGTAATTATTTTCTATTGTTATTATTATATAATGAATAGCACCGTTTATTTGACATCCCTTTAAAATTACTATCACGTTGAAACATCAAAACACAAGAAAATTAACATCAAAATCATTGAGAATATTGTAGAATTCATATCAATATTTAACTGGCATATCTATGTAATCGTTAGCATTGCAACTAACCTGTCCTCGCCACCGAATCCTTTGCCTTGAGTGACTGCCAGCGACACACCAACAATGACTAGCGGGACTCCTATAGAAAGAGAAGAACAATAGGCTTGAAAAGTCTATGTAATCATACTGAACTTAATTTTTAATCTTTAAAAAAAATATGGCAAGCGAAAACCAATTAAAGCCACGGCAGTGCGCCATCTATGTTTGGGTCAAATTCGGGCTTTCAGAAAACAGTAAAAGATTAAGCTCCCTAACCACTGGAATCCGCTGCATGATTTATAGTTATGCCATCGCCAGCAAGGCTCTTCCGACGCCATTGCTAATAAAAGTCGTAAATTACATTATTAAATCTGTAGCCCTAAACACTTGTCTGTTTAAAGAACTGTGCCAAGACATGAATAAAGATCACGAGGTTTTGCTTTCTACACTGCAGTACGCTGGCTGTCAAAATTAACATCTGGTGAATCGTGTTTTTTAATTGAAAGGCGAAATCAAGTTGTTCTTGGAAGTACAAGGGTAACAAGACCTTCTGATATACTTTAACGACATGGTGTGGTTGAAAACTGCTCATATTTTTTGTGTAGTACGCACTATTTATACCCAAAAGTGAAATTGGATGTCTTTCAAGTTTTGTGTTAACATATCTTTGCGAGAATAGATTTTCAACACTTTTCCAATTAAAATCAAAACATAGAAATAAATTAAATGGTGAGAATGACATGAGAATGGCGTTAACAAAAACTAAACCGCGAATGTTGAGGCTAGTTATTAGCATGAAATTTTACTCATCGTATTAAAACTGTCGATATTTATTCATTTTGAAAGTCAACAAGAAAATCTTACTTTAGTCCTTATAAATTTCCTTACTAATTTCGACTTTTTAATTCCATGGGGGTCGCGGGTCACTTTTATTTTGTTAAATGGGGTCGCCACGATTTTAGAGTGTTTTTTTAAAATGTCAAAACTTATTAATATCATCATTATCGTTCTTCAGTATTCTGACAGTTTCTATCAGCATCTTCCCAAGTACTCCCAAGCTTAACAGATGAATAATATACATCATCAAAAGCCGTCCTTTTACGTAACTCATCTATAAAGTTCACTTTCAGTCCATCGTTTAACATTGAACGTGCTCAGGAAGGTGACATTGTAATTGCAAATACACACACCTGCTAAGCATTAGTATAATCAAGTCGGCTTCAGTGTATTGAAACAAAATGTAAAAGATACTCAACACTTAAGTGTACTAAATATTCTTAAAATGTTTTACAAAATAGATTGATTAGCTGTCATTAAAATATAATCTTTATATCTTCAATATAAATTTATAACCACATTGACATACCATATCCAGCACTGATGCTGTACTTCCAAACTGGGAGGGTTTCAAAGACAATGACCACTGCCCTTAACACTTCAACACCCTCAGCAAGGGCCATAATGAACGAGGCCAAGAAAAAAAATTGCAGAAGGGCTGCTACAGACGCGCATATCAGCTGTAAATCATTAAATAGTTAGAGTAAGAGATATCGAAAGCGATTTATTTTGGAATGATATTATCTTAAAGTGACATAGCGATTTTATGCGTGTAAAATTAATGTGTATATTACATTTGAAATTCCGCAACAGGCATATGAATGTGAAATATGTGACACATGCGTACATGGGAAAAAACAATGGAGGGGACAAAATAAAAAGTGATTAAATAGTAATCTACTGTAGAAATGAGATGTTTTAACCAAGTGTATACCAGTATGTTTATGATACCCCGCAACGTGTTTTACTACTGAGTGTTATATTAGATGTTCTAAAAGTATAGTTGTACCACATTGTTGTATGTCTCCAAACAAAGTGTCTCTTCAAAACTTCAACTTTGTTCTATAATCTAGAAAAGCAAAAACTGAATTTTTAGTTTAATTGAGTTCACTAGGCTCACATTGTTTTTTGAGTGGGATCGGAGAGCTAAATCTGTGTCCCTGTTTAGAGTTAGCTTAAAACACAAAATAATAATTATTCTCAGTTTCACGCACATAAAATGGCCACCGTAGACGGGTAAATATTTTGATTAAAGACATAGTTTGTTGCAGAGAGAGATATTTGCTTTAAAACCAACCTTATTCTCTGTATGTTCTATGCCTGCCAGGAATACCACATATCCTGCAGTCAGGCACACACACAAATTCACATGGATAATTTTCTTGTCGTCTCGAACTAATCTGATTTAATATAATATATCCCTACGTGATTAAACTAGTTGCAGGATTTCATGTCTGTTATTACAAGTACAAATCATTAGACCATGCAAGTCTGGGTTAACACAATGGTACAAATGCAACTCTGTCTTTTATGTCCTTCAGTGAGAATTAAACTGTCTACCATTTTTACAATATAAAAGTAAATGCATTCGTTTAGGAATTTCGAAAAAAAATAAACAGTTTTGCATGCTCTACCTCTCAAATGCTGTACAATTCTATCATAAATTGAACTAATAAGAAGAAATATATCAGTTGTGTAAACATTTATTTACATATTTTATACTCCTAGATCAATTAATCTTTACATATTTTTCACATCAATAAAAATTTTAAAAAAAAGTGTTTACTCTTTTTTTGTATCCCATAAGACTTACCTCCATGCCATTCGGTAAATGATACAGGCACACACGAAGCAGGCGATAGAAAAATAACACACAGCTTTGGTAAGGTACGTCAAAGCCGGTTCATCAAATTCCTATAATGGGCAATATTTAAAGTAGACAAGCTCTAAGAAACTTACAACTAGAATATTTGTAAATGTACAATATAGGCCTTATACAATAACATTTTTTAACTGTTTGATTCTTTTATGATATATTTATAAAAATTGTTTTACCTATAAAATGTAAATAAGTGTAAAAAAATATTAATTTTTTTAATTTAATTCATAGGAGTTCACCACAGTTCATATATAGTAAAGTGAAGTCAATGTGTAAAAAATTAATATCACGTTCAAACATATAACATTAGTGAGCCACTAGCAAGTACCATGAACCAATTCTTACGTTTTTAGACGGATTCATTAAGATACGTGTGTAAGATGGCTGCATCTACAAGTAACGTCAGTGTTGTTTGACCTGATCAACCAACATCCTTGGTTTGACCAATACGGTGACTTATTACTGAAATTTCATCGATATATTTTAGGTACAAGCATATATATATATATATATATATATATATATATATATATATATATATATATATATATCTGCAGGTTCCAAGTACATGCATGTAGGTTGTTGTTGTGTGGGCTGAAAGAATGTTGTTTTATTGTTAAGAGAATCAGCAAAATTTATTTCTCCAATGGATTATTTCTTCAAGCTATTTTATTTTGAATGTTACCATTTGTGAATAAAATATTGCTACTCTTTAAATTACCTCTTTCATTTTGAAGGTTAGTTCCACTTCAATATCAGATGTTTCATTGAGAGCTATAGCTACTATATCAGAATTCACTAACCTGCAATAGAAATTATAGATATTCACAAGTCGGTATGATAGAGTAATAATCATCTTTCTAAATCATTGCTTTGCTACATATCACATTGTCATTGAACTAAATTTTGTGTTTAATACTTTCTGACATTAATTAAAAACATTCTTTAGAAACATTATTAGGCTAGTAATTAAAGTAGTAAGCGACACCCCCTTTAAATATATAAGACATTTTGTACTCATTAAAAAATATTGTAAGCTTGAAATAAAATAAAAACAATTTTATTTAAAGTGAGATAAAAATTATTTCAGAATAAATATTTTAAAAGGTATATTGAAAGAGCATGTAAATCATCAATTGTCCAGATTTTATGCTAATTTTTTTTAGCTATGGGATTCGCCATAAATTTTTTCTCAATTTGTTTAGAAAAAAATATATATTAAATAATTAACTGAAGCTTTTAGACTGGCTAAAAAGAGAATAATTTGAAATGCATATCCATATATAAAATAACATATAATTATAACTTTGCTAAATGACTTAAAGAATAAATTATTAAATTTTGTTTTGAAAAATCTTTACTTACTGTGACCCGATGGTTGAGTCACCAAATTGGCGATAAATTAATATCGTGTAAGTTAATAGCTCTGGAAAAAATAGTTATTTCTAAATTAGGGTACCTCTGGAAACCAATCACCACTATAACAGCTCAAAGTTTGAATATAAAGTTTTGTATTATTTTTCTAGCATAAGATTCCTGTGCTTGGAAACATTTTATTTTTATTTACTTTTTATTTGAAAAAAAAAGTGTTTCTTTGGCAACATAATTTACAACAAGTTATAATATATAATCTTAGTAATTCAACTAACATGTTTTAATTAATCAGAAGTCAAGGCATATTTATTAATCTTTTCAACTACAATAGCATGTATAGGTTGGGATCATGGGCATGCATCTACTTAATGACACAAAAAGTGCAGTAGATTCTTTTTTTGTTACCTTGTGTTATGTGATGATGACTTAGTAGCCTATAGAGTAATTTAATATGTCTTTAATTTTCCTTTCAACTACCAATTGGATATTTTCATCATTTTACTATAGCTGAATGAATAAATCTATGCATTTAGTATATACATTTATTTTTTTCTTCAAGTTATTTCTTTTCAATTGCAAAGGGGTCTAGAATTTCTCTCCTCAAATTTCCAGATTAGCAGTTTATATGTGAACCATTAAAACCATGTTTATAACATATTTGAAAAAGCTTCTCGTATTTTTAGTGTTTTCAGCTATTACATAAAGTTTTTTAAAATTCAGCAGATATATATATATATATATATATATATATATATATATATATATATATATATATATATATATATGTATGTATATGTATATATATATATATATATATAATATTAAAAGAAACTAATAACAACCATTAACATAAAAATATTTAGCTGCAAATGGCTTAATCTCTGAAATGATAACTTTATTAAAACTAATCTCTCAACTGATCCCTCAAAAGATAACTTTAATAAACTAATAAGTAGACAAAACCTAGTGAATAAAATACCTTTTGCGTCTTTTGGTGTCAATAATTTGATGCTTTCTATTCCAGGTATCCAATTGCCATCGTGCTTGAGATTTGTTGTATTCAAACTTTCATTGGCATAGTTTGAAAACCTTCCGACAACTATATATTAAAATGGAAACTATGATAGAACAATGAGACGCTATAATTTTGGTAGTTGTTATTAAATGTAACAGGAATTGTTTAAACTGTAAAGATTTGACATAACATGAACAGCTTTAGTATCTTATGTGCATGATTTTTGTAATATATTGGGATTTGTGAGGTCAGGGGAACTCACTCTTCTTGTATTAGTTATATTTATAATGTTGTTATTGAGTGATGTCACAGACTGTATTATTATGTATCTTTATTATATTGTGTTTTGCATGAATGAAGAGTACCTGGCTAGCGGAAGGACTGTCTGAGCGATCGTCATGTGTTTTTCCGTGTTTTGGGTGAGATCGCTCATTGACGTAAGGGGAGAGAAAGTGGTGAATAAAAGAGAGAGCGAAAGGTGAACGGGGGTTGTGTGCTAGGACTTGGGACTGGAACGATGGCAGTGAATGTAAGATGTCTCCATGACTTGGAGTCGTGATTATTATTTGTACCTATATCAGTTGATCTTCAAATATGGATGTACCACGGATTTATCTGTACATAGTGTAAATAAAGTTGTCATTTGAAGTTGCCACTGTTGCTCGTGTTCCTGTATGAAAGCTAACCCACAACAACAAAGAATTCATGTTGTTACATATGGTGTCAGAAGTGGAGGCAATAAAGTGATGTTGCTACATTGTATTACTGTTACTTATGATGTCACAAGTGGTTGAAGAATTGGTGCTACATATGTCAGAAATGGAGATATTACAGTCTGTGGTCTTCCACTGTTTACCAAGTACGTCAAGTTCTTGAAAGTCATCTATCTACACTCAAGTCAGAAGGGTTGCTGTAGTCAAGTCAGACGTTTTGTTCAAGTCAAGTCATCAACGTGATAATTTTTATCACCTTATTTCGATATTGTCTCACCAATGTCGAGTAAATATCGTCTGTGTGTTTTTTCTGTTTGGATTTAGCCGATCAAGTCTTAGTGTTTCTTTTCTACTGTTTGGATTTAGCTGTTCAAGTTTTTTCTATATGGATTAGCTGTTCAAGTTTTTCTACTGTTTGGATTTAGCAGATCAAGTTTATTTTTGTAACTGTTCCTAAACTGTTCCTAAAGATGTCTTATCTAAAACTGGACAAATTTCTACTCTGTAACAGGCTACTAGAACTATTTTGAATTTTTTCAACTTTTTGGAATCAACAAAGTGAACTATTTTTGGACGTATATATGTACTATGAACTTTTCTTGGATTACCAGATGTCTGTAATCAACTAAAACAAGCCAGAAACCAAGAAAGGGTATTGTAAATTAATTAACATTTATCTATTGTCAACTAATGTATTTATATTTTATGTCATAGAAAATATATCAAAATGTCAAATTTTGAAACATATGCAGCACTTGTGAAGGAAATTGACATTCCGAAGGAAGACAGGTTGGCATTTATAAAAGAACTACTAAAGAAAGATGAAGAGAAAGCTGCTAAGGCGAAAGCTGAAGAAAAAGAAGAAGAGAAGGCTAGGAAGGCAGAAGAGAGGGCTAGGAGGTTAGAGGAAAGGAATTGGAAAATAGAAGATGATGAAAGAAAGATTGCAGCAAAAAGAGAAGAAGATGACAGAAAGCACAAGCATGAAATAGAACTGAGAAGAATAAATAGTAATATGGCCGCAACTGAACAGGCGGGTGAGCACTCAACCAGATTACAGCTGAAATTCAGGGACTTAAGAGAAGGAGAAGAAATATTAAACTACCTAACACAATTTGAGTGCATTGCCACAACTAACAACTACAGTAGAAGCATGTGGGCAAGTACTTTGCTGAGCAGGCTCACGGGTGAATGTTTAAACATAATTGGCACGCTTACTGATATTCAAAAAATGGACTATGACCATATTAAAAAGAAACTACTCACTTGTTATGGGAAGTCAGAGGACGAATATAGAAAAGCCTTTGTGGCGATGAAACTGGAGAGCCACCTGGACACAACGGCCACTATATTTAAAATGAAGGAAAACTTGCTAAAATACTTTGAACTAGCGGAGATAGACACAACTGATCCAAAGGCTCTGTTAGATCAGTTTCTAATCCTCAAAATTTATGATGAAGCGGGCGAGGGCTTATTCAGCTTTCTAAAAGAAAGGAAAATAAAGACGGAAGATCAGCTTAGAATAGCGGTGGCAACGTTCAGGGATTCACACCCCCATGAGCAGTTGTCGGCAGAGGAAACCGTACTGGCACAGACAGTAGCGGGCAGATACAAACAGCTACCGAGAACACAATCGCCGACAAGAAATAGGCGTAACAGCCTGCCTAACATTGGAAAGAGTAGACCAATAAGGATAACATGTTATCACTGTGGTAAAGAAGGTCACATGCGAGCTGAATGCTGGAGGCTGAACAATATGAATGACAGACAGCGACAAGGTCCTAATAGCAGTGGGAGGTATAAGAGCTGGGGATACCAGCACAATAGAAACAGCGGTGACTATACTAACCGTAGGGAATATTCACCACCGAGTCCAAGCAGATACTATAGTGGTACCAACAGAAACCCGCAAGACTACAGGAATAATTCTTTCAACCAAGGAAGTAGGCTGTCATTTAATAATATTGAAAGGCAGAAAAATAATAACGGTGATACGGAAGCGAAACAAATAGTAGCTACTGCCCGTGATGCTAATGGAAGATTATTTTATTTCCCAGCGGTATTGAATGGGAAAAACACACTTTGCCTAAGGGATACAGGCTGTACAACATTGATTGTTGACAAAGCAATGGTAAAAGAATCAGATTACACCGGAGAAGTACAAGAGGTCAGGTTAGCTAATAGGATGTCTATCCATTGTGATATGGCGAAGATTGAAATAGACTGCCCATGGGTTACGGGTTCATTCACAGCAGTTGTGATGGAGAACCCTATTTGTCCTCTAATAGTTGGCAACATCCCGGGTATTCCGGATGACTCAATGAAATTTTTAGAAGCATGGCAAGCCAAGAAAGGTAAGATGGTTGTAAACGCCATTATACAGGATGATAACGCAGAGAAGCTAAAACCTATAGTACAAACGCACTTAACAGCGCCTGAGATGGCAATGCTACAAAAAGAGGATGAAGTCACAAAAAAACTGATGAATAACATCAATAAACGACAAGGAAAGTACAGAGGCCACTGCTATGAAATAAAAAATGATATACTGGTTAGAATATTTCAGAATAACAGCATTAAAAGGACACAAATAGTCATTCCAGAGACACTGAAAGGTGTAGTCTTGGAGACAGCACATGATAGTCCTTTGGCTGGGCACATGGGAGTCAGGAAAACTATAAATAGAATCCTTGACAACTCGTTCTGGCCGGGAATCCATCAGGATGTGAAAAGATACATTGGTAAATGCAAGCAATGTATAACTAAAAATCATCTACACAGCAAACATATTGCTCCTATACAGCCAACTGATAAAATAGGAAGGGTGTTTGAGAAAGTGGCTATAGACATAGTAGGACCTCTACCAATTGCATCAAAAAAAGGTCACAGATTTATTCTAACTCTAATAGACATGGCGTCCAGATGGCCAGAAGCTATACCCCTAAGGGATATAAAATCCGAAACTATATGTTCTGCATTATTAGACATTTTTTCAAGATATGGTTTTCCTGATACTCTGCTGTCAGACAACGGCAAACAATTTACCTCTAATGTGACTAATGCATTAACAAAGCTGCTGCAGATCACTCAGGTACACTCGACCATCTACAGACCGCAAGCAAACGGTATGTGTGAACGGTGGAATAAAACACTCAAGGTAATGCTAGCAAAAGCCACAGAAGATCATCCTAAGGAGTGGAATGAGTATATTCCGGCGATACTGTTCGCCTATAGAGGAACAGTGCATGACGCGACGGGGTACTCGCCATTTGAATTAATGTTTGGATCAAATCCAAGAGGGCCGCTGTCGTTGCTAAATGATAGATTACTTGGCACTCAAATCACTGAACAAGATACTTTTCAGTTCATTACTGAAAAGAAAAGCAAAATGGTATATGGATTACAATCTGCTCAACAAAATGCGGAGGGAGAGGCAAGTAGACAGAGAAAATTGAAAAACAAAAATAGATACCTCAGGCAATTGAAGGAGACAGACAATGTCTATGTTTGGCTACCTACCTGGAAAGGGGTCAAATTATGGCAGGGACCATTTGTGGTTAAAAAGAAAGTGAACGAAGTAGATTATGCTGTGGACATCAAAGGCACAATAAAGATAGTACATGTTGATCTACTGAGGAAATACGATAACATGCCTGATCAGATAACTCAATTGATGGAGGACATTAATACACATGACACTGACATAAATGAGGAAGTTGGTCGTGATGAAGAACTGTCAAAACGTCAAATAGAAGAACAATCTAGCGTAGTAATTATAGAGGAACAACCTACCTTAGCGAACATAATTCAAACAGAAGAAGAAATCCAGCAAATTACTCCGCTGAAGTACAGAAAAGAACTACAGCAGTTATTGAACGAATTCAAAGATGTCATTACTGAAGATACTGGCTACACAAGAACAATTACTCATGTCATAGAATTAAACAAGGATGCTAATTTCAAAAAGAAACAATATGCAGTACCTTATGCATACAGAGAAGCAGTGAAGAAAGAATTAAATCATTTGATCGAAACTAACAAAATACAACGCTCAAATTCATCTGTAGCTTCACCAATGGTGATAGTAAAAAAGAAGAATGGAAAAGTAAGAATTTGCTGTGACTATAGAGATTTGAATAAAATCACGAAAATAGACGCAGAACCACTGAGAGATACAAATGAACTATTGGAAGAGATAGGGAACTCAACAATTTTCACTCATCTGGACTTAAACCGAGGTTTTTGGCAAATAGGTATGGATGAGGAATCCAAACAATACACAGCGTTTACAACTGATGAAGGATTATTTGAGTGGAATGTTATGCCTTTTGGCCTAGTAAATTCAACAGCAACATTCTCCAGATTTATGAGAATAATGCTGGCAGATATAAAGAATGTCGTCCATTTTGTAGATGACATATGTATTCATTCTAAGGATATCAAGACACATATGCAGTCAGTTAGAGAGGTACTAACAAAATTAAGGGAGCATGGCGCGACTATTGCACCTGAAAAGTTAAAATTTGCAAATGAAGAAATGGATTTTTTGGGATTTAAAGTAGGCAAAAATCAAATTAGACCTACTGACGGAAATAAAAATAAAATTCTCAACTTAGAAATACCTAAAACCAAGAAAGAAGTCAAAGGTGTATTGGGTCTATTTAATTTCTACAGCAAATTCATACCCAAGTACTCAGATATAACTCTACCTCTAAGACAGCTAATTACCAAGGACAGCAGTAGAACAATAAATTGGTCTAAAGAATGTCAAGATGCTTTACAGCTAATAAAGCAGTACTTTGAACATGAAGTAACGCTTACTGCACCTAACTTTGAGAAGACACTAACACTGGTAACGGATGCTTCAAATTATGGATTGGGTGCATGTTTAATGCAAGAAGTGGACAAAGTACTACGGCCCATATTTTATCTGAGTAGATCACTAAATAAAACGGAACAAAACTACTCAACTGTGGAGAAAGAATGTCTGGCCATTGTATGGTCCATGACCAAACTGCAGAAATATCTATTAGGAAGAAAATTCATTCTCCTCACCGATCACAAGCCATTGTTAGCTATGAACAACAAACGGATAGCCAACAGCAAAATAAACAGATGGTTATTGATTCTGCTGGATTTTCAGTATGAAATTAAGTCTATAAAAGGGAAGGATAATGTAGTAGCAGATTTTTTGTCTCGCCAAAATGTTGACAGTACAGAAACTGAGCCTAACCTAAACCACATAAGTCAACATTTATAATAAAAAAAATATTGGGATAATAATAAATTATCAATTGACAGTTCATTAATATTATACAGTCTGTAACTGTAAAATATGGATATCAAACATTTTGTATCAGTAAATATAAATTATATAAATTGTGTAATATTTCAAAAGAATAAATTATATAAATTGTGTAATATTTCAAAAGAATGAAAACTGTATTATGTTAAACCTATTCTATACTATTAATTAACAGTGAATAAAGTAAATCAAGTAAAAGTTAGAGACTATTTATTCCGCATAACAATAAGACGGAAGTCTCAATGATGAATTGTATCAGTCGATACCTGTGAAAGGCAAGAATGTTGTGTTGTGACCTAGATATGACTGAAATGGGTCGACTAGGGGAGACAATAAGGTATATTACTTATGTGTAGTAATAACATGCCTTGATGATAAGGAAGTTTTTTTACTACATAGGATATAATTATTTAATTCATGAGTTGAATTAAGTCTTTGATAATTTCAACTATGTATTATAGTTTGGTAATTCACTAAACTCATTTGTCTTGTTTATACAATTACTTGGTAATTGAAATGTTTTTCTTTCTCATATTTGAATATATTACACATAATGCTTGTGCATTAGTCTACAAAGAATGTATTTTTCCATGTTTTTTGAGATGTATAAAAATTTTGTTGTCTGGCACATGATCCTGCCCTACCAATATTGTATTTATAAATTTTGTTACACAAAATTTTATTCGAAGGGGGGACGTGTCACAGACTGTATTATTATGTATCTTTATTATATTGTGTTTTGCATGAATGAAGAGTACCTGGCTAGCGGAAGGACTGTCTGAGCGATCGTCATGTGTTTTTCCGTGTTTTGGGTGAGATCGCTCATTGACGTAAGGGGAGAGAAAGTGGTGAATAAAAGAGAGAGCGAAAGGTGAACGGGGGTTGTGTGCTAGGACTTGGGACTGGAACGATGGCAGTGAATGTAAGATGTCTCCATGACTTGGAGTCGTGATTATTATTTGTACCTATATCAGTTGATCTTCAAATATGGATGTACCACGGATTTATCTGTACATAGTGTAAATAAAGTTGTCATTTGAAGTTGCCACTGTTGCTCGTGTTCCTGTATGAAAGCTAACCCACAACAACAAAGAATTCATGTTGTTACAAGTGATGTCCCTTGTATTTATCTATTGTTACTTCCTGTTCCGGTCCCTCCATCATGTTAGCGAAGGCCCAATAAAATATATACAAACAGCATGGCTTCTCGTCAGTGTATTATAATAGAACCACTCCAATCTACCTCAATTGGCGACGAGGATAAATAATCCACTAGAAAGAGCACCTACTTACTCAAAAAGAGGTTTGCTAGAGCATATTGGCTAAGTATTTCTAGAATAATGGCGCTGTATGGCCAAATAAAAGAATTTGATTCGAATGATGAAATCATTCATGATTATCTAGATAGGTTAAGCTTTTACCTTGAAGCTAACAACGTGACGATAGAAGCCAAAAAGAGAGCTGTTTTGTTAACAGTCATAGGGCCTCAACAATTTAGGCTACTAAAGGACTTATGCGCACCAGCTAGTCTAACTACCAAGAGCTTTAACGAGCTGAGCAAATTGCTAACAGACCACCATGCGCCTACCCCATCAAAGTTTCTATGTCGAGCTAGATTTGACAGTAGGACTCGTCAACCAAACGAGTCAATATCAGAATATGTTGCTGCTTTACGTCATTTAAGTGAATTTTGTGAATTCGGAGACACGCTGTCTGACAGACTATGTGAAAAGTTTGTGACAGGTGTAAACAGCCCTGATATTCAAAGAAAGTTGCTTCTCGAGTCAGATCTAACATTAGAAAAAGCAATACAACTAGCAACTTCATTCCAGCAGTCATCCGAGGCGGCGAGATCTCTAGCACCTTCAGAGATCCATGCAGTAAACAGCAGGTTAGTCAATAAACACCAACCCCATCAGAGCATTCCAACTTATGCTAAACAGCCTGCACGTTCAAATCCTAGATCTAAATCTAGTAATAATTATCAAAAATGTCATCGATGCAAAGGTCCCCATGCATCTCATCGATGCAAGTTCAAGTCAGCTACTTGTTATAAGTGCAGTATGCAAGGTCACATTTCCAAGGCCTGCTTTGCAAAGTCTTCGTCTGTTGCTAAATCTAGCCAGTCAAGACAGTACCGCAACCAAAGGCAGCACTATGTTAACTCTCACCAAGACTACCTAACCCAACCAATGAACCACTCTACCTGTGAAAATGCTCAAACTGATTCGCAGCCGGATTTCAACCTGTTCTCTGTGAAATCAATAAGTCATGCTCCCATCAGTGTACTAGTTTATATCAACGGTAAGAGCATCAGCTTCCAACTTGACACTGGAGCATCTCTAACAGTCATCGCAAAGAAGGACTTTGACGCTGTCACAGGAGGATCAGTGCCTCTACAACCATGTCACAAGTGTCTAACAACATACACTGGTGACAATGTTCCGGTAATAGGAGAGTGTATGGTTCATGTAAGTTATAATGGTCAAAGTGTTAAACTTCCTCTTCTTGTGGTTGAAGGAAATGGACCACCATTACTAGGTAGGAACTGGTTAAGTGATCTTAAGTTAAATTGGGAGAGTACATGTTCATTGAACAATGCAAGAGAATCTAGTCTTACTTCAATAGATAAAGTTATATCTGAAAATAAATGTGTTTTTGGTAATCCTGGATTACTAAATGATAGAACAGTGAAGATAAGCATTAAAGACACAAATCCAAGATACTGCAAAGCTAGAGTTCCACCTTATGCAATGAGGGATAAAATTGAAAATGAGCTAAGTAGATTGGAATCTAATGGCATCATAAAGAAGGTAGACTATTCCGATTGGGCAACGCCCATTGTGCCAGTGTTAAAGAAGGATGGTTCTGTAAGAATTTGTGGAGACTATAAAGCTACACTGAATAAGCAAATAGAGCTAAATAGGTACCCTATTCCTAACATTGAGGAAATTTCTTTGAATTTGGCAGGAGGAGACAAATTCACTGAATTAGACTTTAGTCATGCTTACACTCAACTAGAACTGCATCCAGATTCAAAAGTCTATACGACAATAAACACACATAAAGGACTCTACCAATATGAAAGACTATGTTTTGGTATATCATCCAGCCCTGGAATTTTCCAGGCTGTCATGGACAGTATTTTTAAGGATATTCCAAATGTTTGTGTTTACTTTGACAATGTGTATATAACTGGTAAGAATGACACTGAACATCTTAAAACACTTGATAAAGTCTTGAAAATAGTTGGTGAAAAAGGTTTAAAGATAAACAAAGATAAATGTCAATTCATGTAGACAGAAATTAGTTTTCTTGGTTATATATTAAGCAAGCAAGGTATCAGACCTCAACCAGAGAAAACAAAAGCCATTAAAGAAGCACCCAAACCTGAAAATACCCAACTTCTTCTTTCTTCTTCTTCGTTTTTAATTATTAGTGTTGAAGGGGATCGAGATTTATCTGCCAGTGGGTTTGAACTCGAGACTGTTCGAATTTATCGACCACGCCTTCAACACAATTAAGCGTTACGTGTCAACTGGTTATGCGCCATTGAGGCCATTGACTCCGATTTTAGCCTGCTTTTCTTTTTGGATTTGCTTCCATAGCCTTTGTCCAACCAAGAACAAACTACAAGGCAGCAGTTGTTTAATTTTGGAGTTGTCTCTCCTAGAAGAGTGGCTGTCCCCAGCTAACGAGCCTCATCTGCCCGAGGGTTCGAACTCGAGACTTTTCGGTTTAGCAACCATGAGCTTTACCGACTCGACCACGCCGACCCCCTAAAATACCCAACAACTAAGAGCTTTTTTGGGCTTGATAAATTACTATGCAAAGTTCATAGGGAATCTGTCTGGTAAACTATCACCACTGTACAAGCTGCTACAGAAAAATGCAACTTGGCACTGGGGTAAACAACAAGATGCTGCTTTTAATACAGCAAAAGAAGCTTTGTCTTCTGACACCTTACTAACTCACTATGACCCAGGGAAAAGACTTATATTAACATGTGATGCTTCACCAGATGGTGTAGGAGCAGTCTTGTCCCACATGGATGAAAAGGGTGACAGACCCATTGCTTTTGCCAGTAGATCTTTGAACCAGGCTGAGAAAAATTATTCTCACTTAGATAGGGAAGGCTTAGGCATCATTTTTGGTGTTAAGAAATTTCATAAGTTTCTGTTTGGTAGGAAGTTCACCATCTTTACAGATCATAAACCATTGCTAGGTTTATTTGGAGAAAACAAAACCCTACCTGAGCATGCCTCACCAAGAATTCAAAGATGGGCTATCACACTAACTGCATACAATTATGAATTGAAATACAAACCTGGATCTGAGAATAGTGCAGATAGTCTTAGTAGATTACCTTTAAAAAACCAAAGCCTTAGCTATGTACCAGAAGATGTATTTGTTCTCTTCACTATCATGGATAACTCCAATATAAATGTGAATGATATTAAAAGAGAAACACAAAAAGATGAGTGCTTAATAAAAGTATATGAGTACTGTAAGAATGGTTGGCCTGAAGAGTCTGTGAATGATGACTTAAGGCCATATAAAATAACAAATAAAAACCTTTGTGAAGATAATATAAAAGATGGAGAAGATGCAGTCCATTATCAGTCAGAGTTGCCTAAACAAAGTATTTGTAACTTAATAAATGATTATGGTGATATGGCAATTTCAAATGCTTTTAAAGAGAATACATTAGTAAGAAGGAATGTGATCATCAAACAACTTTGCTAACATCATTAGCACTTACAGAAACTAAAAGGGTAACATCAAAAGTAAATACCAAACAGAAGAAGCTAAATGTGACAATGAAAGAGTAAACAGGTTATTAGCCAAATACCGCACAACTCCTCATATAACAACAGATGTTGCACCATGCGAATTGCTATGTGGTAGGAAAATTAAAACTCATCTTGACCTACTACATCCAACTGTTCAAAGGTCTGTTTCCCAACATCAACATACACAAAAAGTAAATCATGACAAATCATCCATTGAAAGAGAATTTGCAGTTAATGAGAATGTGTATCTAAGAAACTATGGGAGAAAGGAAAAATGGATACCAGGTCAAATTATTCAATGTACAGGACCTGTGTCTTATAAAGTAAAAACAAATGATGGACTTATTGTCCGTAGACATGCAGACCAGTTAAAAATAACTTGTGCAGATAATAAGTGTGAATCTATCAATCCCACCAAATCTGAACAGTTCACACCAACTCAGTTTGTTCCACAACCAAGTTCTGTTGATATGAGTGAACCAAGTTGTCTGGAGTCAGAAAATGTAAATTCTAGAGTTAATGATTTAAATCCTAGACCTCCTGAGATAGAGAATCCATATGGTCAGAATCTTGAGTCACCAAATCAAAAAGCCACTGAGAAGGTCAAGCAGGACAATCAAAGTCCCAAATAAGTTAGACCTATGATTTTAAAGGTCAAAAGGACTTTGACATCATTGTTTTGTGTTTTAATTATGTTGTAACATATTGTGCATTGTTTGTAAGGATGTAATCTACCATAGTGTTCATGTTAAAATATAATTGGTGATTTTAGGATACTGCAAATTGTTCTATTGAGAGATGTGTTGTGTTTACTAAGGGTAAAGGGATGTAATATATTGGGATTTGTGAGGTCAGGGGAACTCACTCTTCTTGTATTAGTTATATTTATAATGTTGTGATTGAGTGATGCCCCTTGTATTTATCTATTGTTACTTCCTGTTCCGGTCCCTCCATCATGTTAGCGAAGGCCCAATAAAATATATACAAACAGCATGGCTTCTCGTCAGTGTATTATAATAGAACCACTCCAATCTACCTCAATTTTGATGTAGAACAACTTGATCAATTGATAGCGGCCTTAACGATAATTACTTCCTACATAGATTCAACTAAAATATATTTTGAGGTAATCGCGTGACTTTTAAGTCCTGTTCTCAAGCATTTGTTAAATTAACCTTTGAATAAAAAATGTACGTACTCTAATTGCATGTTTTGCCCTGTATTTTTCATTTTAAAATTAGGAGCAAAAACGTCAGATTTACTCATTCAAAGAGTAGCATGCAACAAATGAGCCGTAGGTTTTTGTGGTAGGTTGACATACATATCAACTAAATATTATGTGCAACATATTATGCAGTATCTGGTCCTTTGTCTTTTACTTCAGTCCGCTTTTCTTTTAGGATTTGCTTCCTACAAGACAACAGTTGTTTAATTTTAGAAGTTTTCAATCCTAGATGAGTTACCGTCCCCAGCTAGCAAGATGAATCTGCCAAGGCGGTTTGAACCCAATACTTTTGGAGTTAGTAGTCATACGATCTCCTTCCCGACCACACTGTTCACTAAATGATTTCATTAGACATTATATTTTACAGTTCATTTCTTACAGATTTGAAATAAAATGCTTTAAATAACTAAACAAACCTACCAATGTTCTCATAAATAAAGATGGAGTCATTTCCGTCGAATGTCCTTAAGCTAGCAAGGGCTATTTTCTCTAGAGAAAAGTATATGGTAGTTGGTCCATTTGCTGTATTGGATTTTCCACTATCCAGAGGTAAAAGATAATCCACTATTTGAGCTAAAGTCTTTAAAAGAAAAAGAAATATTTTTATGACCGCGTGTGAAATGTGGAGGGGTGGTTTGAGTCAATGTTGACTCCCACTTGTTGAATTTAACGTCAAAATACATTTTTTTTAAATACTGCATGCAAAATGTATGAATTAATCGGCAGTTGTTGTGCTAAAAAAAATTAACATAGCGTGTGAATAAGTGTATCGAATGTAACTGTATACCTCCCGCATTAGAAAAAAGCGGCAATTATTACTAGCGAGTATAGGGGAGGGGAGAAAATTTTGTAGGTCATGTGCGTAGGGCTCACGTGGTCAGGTGTGTAGGGCTCACGTCGTCAGGTGTGTAGGGCTCACGTCGTCAGGTGTGTAGGGCTCACGTCGTCAGGTGTGTAGGGCTCACGTGGTCAGGTGTGTAGGGCTCACGTCGTCAGGTGTGTAGGGCTCACGTCGTCAGGTGTGTAGGGCTCACGTGGTCAGGTGTGTAGGGTTCACGTAGTCAGGTGTGTAGGGCTCACGTCGTCAGGTGTGTAGGGCTCACGTCGTCAGGTGTGTAGGGCTCACGTCGTCAGGTGTGTAGGGCTCACGTCGTCAGGTGTGTAGGGCTCACGTGGTCAGGTGTGTAGGGCTCACGTCGTCAGGTGTGTAGGGCTCACGTCGTCAGGTGTGTAGGGCTCACGTCGTCAGGTGTGTAGGGCTCACGTGGTCAGGTGTGTAGGGCTCACGTCGTCAGGTGTGTAGGGCTCACGTCGTCAGGTGTGTAGGGCTCACGTGGTCAGGTGTGTAGGGTTCACGTGGTCAGGTGTGTAGGGCTCACGTCGTCAGGTGTGTAGGGCTCACGTCGTCAGGTGTGTAGGGCTCAAGATAAAAGCGAGAGAGGTGGTTTGTTATGGAAACACGTGTAGCGAAAAGTGTCCGTAAAGTTTAGTAAAAGTAATATGACGTCACGTTGATTAGACGAAATTTAACCCAACCCATATTGTCCTTAATAGCTAGACAGACAAATGACATCAAATAGTTTGGTATATAGCCTCACTAACCTACCCTCTTTAATAAAAAAATATTTTATGACAGCCTTCAACCTCTGACTAACTTTAGGGAAAATTGTGTGTAGAATCTAGATATAGACAGCTTTCATGGGCGATCACTCTTTCAATAAAACAACATTTTAGTAGTTTTTCAGACTTATAAAGTCTAATGTTAACTTTAGACATTTTCCAGTCTTTGCACGAACGCTCACCCTGCCTTAAAAATGAGTTGTTGTTTTTTTTTTTTTTTATAAAACGAGAAATAAAGTTAACAGAGATTGAGGCCATGAACCAGAGAAGGCTTCTGTGTACAAATGTTATGATTGTTAATACTATACGACAGGGGTTCCCAACCCCGTGCCAGCGGGCGCCATGGCGCCCGCCGAACGATTCGTATGTGCCCGCCTCTCACTATTCGACAGAGATAGAATTTTTTATAAACATTATTGAAAGGTTGTAGGGGATGGAAATCGAAAGAGTTTGAGGGGGGGGGTGCAAATCGAAAATTTGAGGGGGGGGGAGGTGCAAATCAAAAATTTGAGGGGGGTGCAAATCGAAAATTTGAGGGGGGGGGTGCAAATCGAAAGTTTGAGGGGGGGATGCAAATCGAAAGTTTTGTTCCGGGTGACGGGAAGGGTCGCTACGCCTCTGGAAGGAGTTTGTCGATTTAAAATAGGTGGTGCCCGCCTCCCTACCGATATTTTAGAATGTGCTCTAGAGTGAAAAATGGTTGGGAACCCCTGCTATACGACATCTACAATTGCAGAAAAAATCCAATTAAATACAAACATAAATGATTAATACTTTGCAGTTTCTGTTTGGTATGGCAAAAAAAAACATTGAAATAAACCAATCGCCTATCATATATGTAATATAGTGAGAATTGTGAAGTCAAGGGAACTCACTCTTCTTGTATTAGTATTATATTTATACTGTTATCTTGAGTGATGTCCCTTATATGTACATATACTTTTGTGTCTCGTCACTTCCGCCCTCTCTCGTTACCATCATGTAGTTGGAGGCCAATAAACGTTTTATATACAATCACATGCTTCTATCGTCAATCTATTACAATATAGAGCCTAATTTATACTAAGTCGTGTAAAATATACTTATTTTTTTTCAACACTTTTAGGCTATACAATTAATATCTAGGCTTAGTAAAGATGTTACTGAAAGTATTAAATCCCTATACTAAATAATCAATTTATAGCATAGCAAGGCACACATTACATGTTATTGAATTAGTAAATATTGGCAGCATGGTTTGATTTGAGAGATTTATAATTTTGTGTGATGATACACATGGTGGGGGGGGGGGGGGTGGGTGGTGCGTGCCGAAAGTGGACGCATGTGGACGGGAGGTGGAGAGGGGAGTCGAAAATTCCAATTTTTTGTGGACTTCATAAACAGAGGACCCTTAATTTAGCTGAAACAAAGCAACACACAACAACTCATAAACAAGACAGTGTAAAACATGAATGTTAGTACCTCCAGAGTGGCTGTGTCCACCGACACCTCATGTTCTTCAATTATTGAAGCTAACGTGGACAAAATTTCAACACTCTTCATGTAGAAGTTTGATGTACTTGTATTTTGTGACCGAGTCATTTTCAGAAGATCAGTGGAGATTTTACGGACGATCTGTTCACTTTCATTTCTGGATAAATTTCCATTTTCCAGTGATCGAACCTAACACGATATGTTGAGAAATGCAAGTGAACCGTGTAAATTTACTTATTCACACATGTATATGCATATATATATATATATATATATATATATATATATATATATATATATATATATATATATATATATATATATATATATGCATATGCATATATACTTTTAAAAATAAAATATTTTTTAAAACTTTTATTGAATATGGTTTCTCTGAAGATCATCTTGTTTTGTCAGATGTGTAAAGGTGCGCTTATTTTGTTATACATTTCTTCTTAACTGATTCATGTCAAGCTTAAAAATAGGCTGTGTGAAACGTCTTACCCCTTCTTCTAAAAAGCTGTCCGTTTGTGACCTAAATATCCGACCCCCTACACAAACACAATTAATTGCAATTTTTTCTTTTCAAAAAAGGAATTTTTATCTAAAACACTAACAGGACTGGTTCAATGTTAGATTTTTTTAATACATTTAAAAATATTTAATAAATGAAATCACTGGTTAAACTCAATGAAAAAATTACTTAACATAAGAAATGCCCATTATTACAACTACAATTTTTTTTATTATTATTAATTACTTTTTAAAATACTATGAACAAAGATCGCATTTTAAGAAAACATGATACATATATAAAACTCGTGATAATGGGTACTTTGGAATCATTCATTGAGTTTCACTTACTATTTTGCATTATAGTTTTTGAAAATCTTCCAGTCTCATGCTGACTTACCTTATTCATAATGTCAGACAGTCCATTTTCTGTATAATTTTCTACTTTTGTTCCGTTATTCAGACCTATTGAGAGAATTGGTTATCATATGTCCATGCTCATACTGTAAATGTTTGTATACAAATTTCTACTGAGCTGTTGTTGATTGGTTTTTTGATATGTAAATATTTTTAATACGTACATAAATATATAGGCCTAATTGATTTTATATATGTAAATTTATTGCAAAATCAAAAACCATCTTTTTACTTGCCGTTTGATGGAAAATTAATGGAAGATAACCTTAATTTTTTTAAAGTTTAAAAGCTATAAACATTGAATTTCTACAAGTATTGCGGGTTACTCCTTTAAAAAACCTCACTTACAAATAAAATATTTTTAAAAGTTTTACTCAAAAGACCATCATATTGAAGTCTGAATTCATTCACGAAACTAAAGTAATAAAGATACAAATTATGTAAACCTAATTGCTTGGTTTAGATGAGTAATATTATTAAACTTTGGCCATTTTTAAGAAACATAAAATAATTGACTTAATACTTTCCTTAACAATTGACAAAAAACTTCGTATAGAAAATATTGTAATCGTGCAAAAAAATCGAGATTTTCACAAATCTCGACGTTTTAAAACTCCCTGAGTCAAAAAACATAGTTTTGCAATCTTGTCCGTATTTCTGTGTGTGTAAGTGTGTGTGTCTGTGTGTCTGTAAACACGATAATTTCACGAAGAAATTTCAAGTATTGTATTAAAATCGTGGATCCGTATCAACTTTTGATTGATTTCCGATAAAAGGAAGTGGAACTTTTTCTACTTTCAATTTTTCAGAAGCCTATAACTTGAGTATTTTTTCAGATAGATAAATGACATTTCACATGTTAGTAAAAGATCTAATTCTCTGCCTTCTGTTAAATTTTCAGTAATTTCCGTTTGAACGAAAGTAGTTATTTTTGCTATTTCCGATTTCTTAAAAAAGGCTCATGTGAATTTATAAAGTACTACTAATATTCCGCACTATTATACACAGTTTGTTTTCCGTTCATTTTGTGTGCAATTTTTTTTTTCTAAGAGTTTCTATTCTATTTTAAATGTTTAAGTAATTAAAAATTTATTAAACATCATGTCTATATCCTCCGTTGCCATAGCGGAGTGATATTTCAGTAAGACAGACGAAATTTCACATATATGTATAGGAGCTTATAATTAGCCTATCCATCGGTACCCGTTTCAAGTGAAATATAGGCCTATATATTTTAAAATGTTGTACTTGTTTGAGATAAATAATTTATGAAATAGTAATTGGTCAAAACGCAATGTGCTTTACTACACGCTGAACGATATTAGTGACAAAGCAAAGAAATAACTAATTAGCTAAAAATTCGACACATTTAACATAACACAGGCACACACTGATTAAGTGACTTAAATGTTTCTGTTAAAATCTGGCTATTCGATGGTCATTATGTTGTTTTAAGTAATTTGTATTAGTTTGACCGATACAATTGTATATATTTCATAGCGTGCGTCTTGATCATCAAATTTGAATGAAGTAGTTCCTTTCTTTATAGTCTAAAATCGAAAGATTTACATATTTAAAAAAATAAAATATAAGTTAGACTTGGTGTGTCTCGATCCCGCACCACCTGCGTGGTTTTAAGTACACTATCATCTCAGCTATTTAGGCAACTTATATAACCATTGAGAATGAAAGACGTATTTTTAAAAAAATTAACTTACGCGAATATGTCTATTCTTTCAAATTAATTTTTTTATCCCAAATTAGCCAGTTCCATAGCTAAACAAAGATTTCTATAAAATAATTAAGGCCTGAACTAGTTTAATATAGAAATTTATTTTTGGAATAGATTCTAGAGTAGATAGAGTCTAAATCTAGATCTTAGCGACTTAGCTTCTACGTCTAGTTTTTGCGTAGATTTAGATCTAGTCTAGATCTAGAATCTCTAGATCTAGAATCCAAATAGATAAAATAAATTTTATAAGTTTAGGTCGGGAAAATTGTATTGTATACATTTCATAGCGTGCGTAGATCTAAATCAAATTTGAATGAAATAGTTCATTTCTTTTTATTCTAAACTCGACAGATGACGTCATTAGTTAATGTATAAACATTATTGACGTCATTGTTTCGTGGGTTCTTTTTCAAAACTATAAACACTTTTCCTGTTGCATAATTAGAACTGTTTTTCTACATCGAATACGCCTTTTTTTATTTTTCTTCTTTAAATACAATGTTGGTTATACATTTAAAACATCTACCATATTATTTTCAACCAAAGTCCGTATCAAGTTCTCCATATATCGCTGCAGATTCTGATGTGATATCCGGCGAAAATATTTTGCGGACAGAGAGAGAGAGAGAGAGAGAGAGAGAGAGAGAGAGAGAGAGAGAAGTGCGCACATGGGCTTTTATATATTGGGATGATTTTCACTTTTTTAGGGACCTCCAATAACCAGAAGTGGCATTTTACACAATTTCCGATTCCTAATTATTTCTAGTTAGTTAAATAGAAGTTCATTATTATATATTTACATAAATCATTTATTCTCTTCTTTTTTATTTCAATAAAAGCGTGCTATTAAAATACTTTTTATTTGTTTTGTTGTTTGGTTTTTTTTTTTTGGTTTTTTTTTCAATTTTTTTTAATTACATCAAATTTTTTTGATACATTAGAGTTGCTTGCCTAAACATTATTGCGCACCGAATGAATATAAAATGTATAGTAATTCCTAATTTATGAAGTCGGCACGACTAAAAAATATTAGCTTCAAAGCACCATCAGTAGCTCGCGATATCCAAAAGACGATTATCTGCCCCGTGAATGCCGCCGTCCGTGACCACAATTTACAGACATTAGCGAGCTGATATAGTGAAGGATAGTTCTTAATATTACTACCAATTATTAAATGTCTAATAAATACATGCATCCATGTATCATTGGTTTGTATTATCTTTTTGAATATTTATTAATGTTTTTAAATTAAAATACAAATACTTATTTTTACATTATCTGAAAATACTAATAACGGTTAATATAAAGTCGAGTGTACTATAACCCTGTAGTAGAAATGTATTTGAAATAAAAACTGTACGAGGACAAAAAAAGTCAAACGCAGCTTTGCCATAATGCCGTGTTTATTAAAGTATGTTGTATGATAATATGATTCAACCGAAAATAATAAGGTAAATTTTCCTCCTGTCAGTACCTTAAAGCAACGTTTAATGAAATTTAGAAACTCTAAAATGGTTATTTGTAAGGTCTCCATTTATATTTAACATTGTTAATGTGTGTAACGTTCGTGATTATCTAGTTTTAACTGTATCAAAGTTAGATAACAATTAATTAATTACTTTTGTTGGGTGGAGTTGTCTCTCCTTCCGTTGTCTCCATCGCCGTGGTTTGCGTAGCTAAAATTACATTTGTTTTTAAAAATTGTATTAATTATTAAATGTCTAATAAATACATGCATTCGTGTATCATTGGTATGTATTATCTTTTCGAATATTTATTAATATTTTTAAATTAAAATACAAATACTTATTTTTACATTATCTGAAAATACTAATAACGGTTAATATAAAGTCGAGTGTACTATAACCTTGTAGTAGAAATGTATTTGAAATAAAAACTGTACGAGGAGAAAAAAGTCAAACGCAGCTTTGCCATAATACCGATTTTATTAAAGTATGTTGAATGATAATATGATTCAACCGAAAATAATAAGGTAAAATTTCCTCCTGTCAGTACCTTAAAGCAACGTTTAATGAAATTTAGAAACTCTAAAATGGTTATTTGTAAGGTCTCCATTTATATTTAACATTGTTAATGTGTGTAACGTTCGTGATTATCTAGTTTTAACTGTATCAAAGTTAGATAACAATTAATTACTTACTTTTATTGGGTGGAGTTGTCTCTCCTTCCGTTGTCTCCATAGTCGTGGTTTGCGTAGCTAAAATTACATTTGTTTTTAAAAATTGTATTAATTATTAAATGTCTAATAAATACATGCATTCATATATCATTGATTTGCATTATGTATTATCTTTTCGAATATTTATTTTAATTTGTCCTTAGTAGTTTGGATTGCTAAGATTTAAAAAAAAATGTATTAAATGTTATCTTTTCGAATATTTATCAACGTTTTTAAATTAAAATTACAATTACTTTTTTTCTACATCTGATAATCCCAATAACGATTAGTATAATGTCTAGTGTTCTATAAGCCTGTAGTAAAAAATGTATAAAAAATAAAAACTAGTTGAGGAGAAAAAAGTCAAATGCAGCTTCACTTTGGTGGGAGTGAGTTACATTTTTTTAGATGATTGGCCATACTACTTTAAATCTATATTTTATTTAAAAAGAACGAATGACAAGATTTGGTTCTTTATTTGCTACATCAAATATAGTGAAGACCAAACGTATTTTTCTTAATAAACACCAAATATACAGCATAATATAGTTTTAAATGCTTTTTTTCTAAATCAGCAAAATTCGTTGTTTTTTTTTTTCAAAGCACGAGACGCTTTTATTTAAATGTGTGTCACTGAAGGCGTAACTCGCTTTAGTACAAGATAGCCTATATAAACTTGCCAACAACCCTGACTGAGCATTCCCGCTTAATCTCGGATGTGTCTAAGACAGCGAAGAATACAGTACTTGCTCTCAATACATTAATGTATTCGTTACTCGGTCTCTAGTATCTACATACAACACATTTATGTATATATATATATATATATATATATATATATATATATATATATATATATATATATATATATATATATATATATATATATATATATATATATGTGTGTGTGTGTGTGTGTGTGTGTGTGTGTGTGTGTGTGTGTGTGTGTATGTGTGTGTTAAAAACGACTTACATTCAGTGAAAGGAGTTGTCGTTGTTGACAGGGTTGTGGTTATGTTTTGGTGTTCATCACAAGATGAAGCGTCCTTCACGAAGAAACATACAACGGCAGTAGCTGTAGCGTTCTTCCCGTCAGTTACCTGAGGTAAATAGCGTGTAATTAGTTTGTATATATTTTGTTTTGTCAAATGATCTACTTTATTCCCAATCTTTACGCATCGTCATTAAAATGTCTCCTACTTCATTAATAACAATGCCGCAATTCAGCATGAATAGCAGCTGTATATGTTGACCTATGGGGTCGTCCATAAATGACGTCACACTCGTAGGGGGAGGGGGGTCCGTAATTTTGTGACGGTGTGTAATTAGGTGGAGGGGGTGTCTGATGGTGGGACGTCACACTTTTGCATTATAAAACAGCAATGTTAGAAAAAGAATTTTAGCCGTTATTTCGCGTTTTAGACAACTGTTTTAATAAATTGTAATAGGAATTGATTAAAATACTCTGTTGAGTGTTCAGACAAGATTTTGGAAAAATATCGATGCTTTAAGAAAAACTCAACTGCAATTTTGAGGGGGGTTGTAGACTGAGGTGTGACGTCATTTTAGAGGGGTGGGGGTCTGGCTTTTTGTGACGATGTGTGACGGAGGGGAGGAGGGAGGTAAAAATCGTCCAAAAAAGCGTGACATCATTTATGGATGACCCCTATCCCAGCCCCACGTCCACTTATACCCCCACCCTATCCTTCACCATATACGCCCTTACTTGTAGCGGTAGCCAGAATATTTCTTAAAAACCATACAAACCTGCATTTTAAAACTTTCACTTTCTTCTACGCTCCCAAACTTAGTGAAGACTCCCAAAATATTATCAAGTTTAGTACGAGGAATAAACATAATGGTTTGCTTTCTTGTTGCACCTAGAACTACAGACACAAGTAAAACAATTATCCTTCTACAGTAAACATTTACGTGCATACAATAATTGTAATATACTATACATTCGTGTGTAAAATTATGTTCCTGGTAGGCCTACCTAGAATATTAATAAAACCAAATGCATAAAATCGTTTTAATAACAAGCGTTTATATAATTATGCACTAAAAATGAGAAAAAAAATTACTTTCTTTAAGTATTATAATGAACTATTATTTAAATAACTAAAATTATTTAGTTAGTTATTTATTAGTAATATAAGAGTAATTTAGCAACCACTTTCATTTTTAATTTTGATTTTAAAGTCAGGGTGTTGTGGTAATAGAGGATTTTATATTTTTTTAATATAAATAAAATTCTAATCTATACACCATTGACCTCTTTTTTTGTGTTTTATCAATTAAAACAGCTTTTGTGACTTTCATTGTTTTCCTCTCCCTGGCCATTCCTGTTGACTTAAATGAGTGGTTGAGGGAGGTTTTTAAAAAAATATGTGAAGTATTTAAAAATTCCAAACGGCTTTTCAACGGCTTATATTCATTACAAAAATATGAAAATGCTTGTTATCGATGGTTCTCAAAACAGCATTAAGTTTTTAAAATTTAACTATAATTTTATAGCTTATCATATTTTTTTTAAATTATTTTTTTTTAAATTTAGTATCATTATACAAACTTTTAAAGCCTATTGTTTTAAAAAGTCATTTAAAATCGTTTTTAATAACAGGCTTTTATGTAATAATACACTAAAAAATAAAAAAAAATTATTTATTTTCTTTAAATATATACTAATACACCAATAATTAAATAACTATTAAGAAAAGCGTGGCTTTCTTTACTTTCTTTACTAAAATTTAGGAATAGACCCACGCTTTTCTTTACAGTTATTTAAATAGTAGTGTATTATTATATATTTAAAGAAAATAAATGATTTATTTTCTAATTTTTAGAGCGTCAAATTCTTGTTATTAAAACATTTTTTATTATTTTGTTTCAGTACTTTAAATATTTTTATTTACATTAGAGTTGCATGACTAACATTTATTGCGTACCAAATGAACGCGATAAGGCGCGTATAAAAGTGCGAAATAGTTGGATAAGTCTGCCTACTAATTTGGACAAAACATTAATCAATTCATAAAAAAATTAATTAGGCATCCAATTTAGTCAAAATTAATATCAGTATACATTGTCACATGTCTTAACCCACATGTCAAATTTGAAAGGAATCTGTCAGTGAAAGGTGCCGGAAATTTCGCTCGGGCGTTTCGATCTACACAGACAGACTGACGACAGACAGACTGACGACAGACAAACTGACGACAGACAGACTGACTACAGATACATTGAGGAAGCAAGTTAAATAAAAGATTGTCAAAAGCTTGTTGCTGAAACACTTTTCTGCATTTTTTTCAGAATTTTAAAAACTTTAATCCAATACAAACTATTTCGCGTTAAATGAACATGCAAAAAACGTGTATAATAGCGCGGTAAATATTACTTTATATGGGAAATTTTAAATAATTAATAGAAAATTAATTAGGTATCCAATTAAGTCAAATTTGATGTCTGGTTGTATTGTCTTTGGGTCTTGACCCACATGTAAAGCTTGACGCGAATCGGTCCAATAGAGTGATCGAAATTGTGCTCGCTGTTTCGATGTGTGACGAAATATAGATAGAGAGAGACATGTTAAATGCGTGTAAGAAACCGAATTGAACTTTAAATTTAGTTCGTGGATCAGATCAAACCGTTTAACAGCTGTGCAATACAGTGAAACTATAAAACTGTCTCTAATGAATGTTCACATTTTCTAATTTAGTATTTATTTTTCTGAAACAAAATAGGGACAAAGATCATTAAAAATATGATTGTAGGCTACATATTTAAAAAAAAAAACTATAAATCTATAAACTACTAAGAGTCAGAAATGTGTTTGTTTTTGCTGTTTTTTTTTTCTTGGTTTTTAAATTTTATTTTTAGTTTTTAATTGTTTGTTTTTGCCTGTTCCGCTAGATCTGAGTATCTGCACTATGTGTAGCACTGTAAAGAACGTATTTATTTAGAGAAAAATGTTCCTTTTTCCCCAAATGTTATACACAACTTTATTTAAAGACAACCATTAAATTTTTTATGGTCATCGTCAAGGTCATGGTCATGGTCATGGTCATGGTCATGGTCATGGTCATGGTCATGGTCATGGTCATGGTCATGGTCATGGTCATGGTCATGGTTGTACTTGTAGGCCTACAATGTGTATTATTCAAATATATTTCTTTGAAGTGCAGCATAACTTCCGGCAGCCAATGTAGTTAATAAATTGAGGAAATAGGATATTCCTGAACTATTTTGGACTTTGAAAAAATTTGTGTTGAAAGCTTTAAAAACGTACCGGCATATAACATCTGCATATATTTGATCTTTTACTTATGGGAAATTTCACTTATCTATCTGAAATAGTACTCAAGTTATAGGCTTTTAAAATATTCAAAGTAGAAAAGTTACAATTCCGGTTATCGAAAATCGCTGAACAAGTTGATACGGATCTACAAATTTGATATAATCCTTATATATGAAATGTCATCAACCTAGGTGTAACGGTACTCAAGTTATCGTGTTTACAGACACACACACACACACACACATACATACACACACATATACGGACAAGGATGTAAAACTATGTTTTTCCTACTCAGGGAGCTGTAAAACGTCGAGATTTGCAAAAATCTCAATTATTATTTTTTTGCACGATTACAAGACTTTCTCTATAGGCCTACTTCGTATATACGAGAAAGTAAAAAATGTGATTGTAAAACCTCCAGGAGGGAATTATTGTTAGAATAATATAATTAGCAAAATGTGAAAGCAAATTCTGCAGACGTGTAAATTAAATCAAGCGCGTCCGCCGGCGCTCAGACAGGGTGCGATTTAGCGGCACGGGCTATCCTGTGAGCACTATGGGTTTGTTTTGCGTTGTGTTTTCTTTTGTGTTTCTGTGTTGCGTTTGGGTTTGTGTTTTTTGAGTTTGTGTTTGTGTTTGCATTGAATTTGTGTTTTCTTTTGTGTTTGTGTTTGTTTGCGTTGTGTTTGTGTTTCTTTTTTGTGTTTGCGTTGTGTTTGTGTTTTCTTTTGTGTTTGTGTTTAGTTTTGTTCAGTGCCATAGCTGGTACATTTTAAAAGATTTACCGTTGCGGAGTACGCGTATGCAACTAGTCACTATAATAATACTGATACTGTCGTGCGGATCAAAGACTACGATGCAGCTTCCGCATTTGTGAAACCCTATTTACTTCTGATAACTTAAAGAGATTTAGTACAGGTCATGTTTGATCGAAATCTTTACGCCGCCCTAAGTAGTGCAACCCTGCCGGGCCCATACCCACCCACCTCTCCCTCTCCCACCCGGACTTGTTACAGCTACGTACTACCAATACTATACTTTGCATAAGGTCGTTCTGTGTTTTATTGAAATAAGTGTGCATTAATATTTAGGGAATTCCCACATCATTTTCCACTCAAACGAAATAATACGTGCTGAAGTCAAATGCTTTAAAACTTTAACTTTATCCAACAACATAGCGAAGCAGTTTTTAAACTCATAAACAATTGATTTAAACAAAAAATACCTTATTTGTTGATAAAGAAGAAATATGGCAGGTTAGCCTGATACATTATTAACCAAGCAATTGCCGATAGATCTTTTTTATGTAGGTAAGTATTTATCATGCCATATAAACATATTTAGAAAAAGAAAACGACTAGACTTTAGATCTAGATTTAGATCTAGATACTTACTATCATAGTCTTAGTAACTGTAATGTAGCGATGTAATATTCAGGGCAGATGAGAAAATCAGAAGCGGATGTATAATTCTGGTAAACTATTTTAATACGGGTTTAAGAAAATTTGAAATATGTTGTTTTTTTTTTTGCTTTGAGATACAAGCAGTATGACATTCAGATTAGGCTAAGGAACTAATCCATTAATTTATAATATCGATGTAGCTCTCTAATCTTATTTATAGAAATGAAATGTGGCGCCGTAAATAGCCATTGAATGCAATCTGCTTCAGTAACTTATTAATGGTGCATTACTGATTGTGATGACGCAAGATTACGTCAGACATGTTTAGCAGATATAGGTTAGCAGAAACAGACTATAGGCCTAGTTGGTTGGTTAGAGAGGCCAATGGGCGCACAGGGCTGACCGGTCACGTGGGACGGTCAGCTGACCACTGAGGCGTGGAGCAGTAGAGCGATAGGCCAGGAGTTGTTAGGTAGCGGTCAGAGACGGCCGAGAATGTAGATAGTTAGGAGATCATGATTAGCTAGTGAGGTAGAAGGTGTTAGATTGTAGAATGTAGAGAACAGTTAGTGTTAGGATTGGTCATGGGAGTGCGTAGTTAGTGGTATAATGAACAGTCAGATAGAAGTAGTACAGTGTAGATCAGTTAGGTAGAAACTTGAATATATATATCAATTTAATAAAGAACAATTATAGTTGAACTTGAACTGTGTGTTGTTGGATTCATTCGTGACGCCCTCATAAAATCCCCACCCTCACACTGATGTTAAGATAACTTACATAACACTTACTATCAAGCACATTATTGTTTTGAATCAGTGTCTTCACTATAAAATCGAGATTCGACATTAAACCAGAAGCGTAGCGACCCTTCACGGGGCCCGGGGAGAAATGGACAATTAGGCTCCCTCTCGGGAGCAAATTTTCAATTTGCACCTACCCCCCCCCCCCTCTCAAACTATTTATATTTTGTTTTTACAACCCATGTTGGCGCCCCCTAAGGTCGGCGCCCGGGGACATATGTACCCCCGCCCCCCCCCCCCCCTCCCCCTCGCTACGCCTCTGCAATAAACAGAAGTTTATTAGGCCTAATTAGTCATCTCTTCATTTTATTTTGCTTTAAAGTAAAAAACGCTATTGCTCACAAAAGAAGGAAAACTATATTAGTAATGTGTATCGTAGTTTTTCTAACATTTAATTTTATTATGAATCATACATTATTTTGCATACTTATTTTTATAGAGAAAATAAATGAGCTGTGAAAGAAATAAAAGATGAACCAAGTGTTAGCATTCTCCATACTCCTCTTGTGTATTATTTGTTTACCAGGTGAGTACATTAATAAATATTTGTCTCCCCCTCCCCTCTCTGAAGCACATTTACTAACCCCTTTTCTACCTTGACGAAATGAAAAATATATAATTTATGAACAAAATAAATACTTTAACCAGGTCCGTCCCCTCTCTAACTTAAAACACACGTCTGCCCCTAAAGTTTTAAGTGCCTCCTAACAACCCCCCCCCCCTCCTTCTATCGAGAAAAAATGTCTCGCAGTCTATCCCACGTTTAATTTTTTTACGCCTAAAAATTTAATGGATAAAAGAAAACAACCAGCTTAGTGATTTTTTTAAAAAAAATGATCTAAGCTTAGTTATCCTTAAAAAGATTATGGGGACCTATGATGGGGCGGGGGGGGGGGGGGGGGGGGGGGGTATTTTATCGCAGAAACTTTTCCCTTATTATTCTCAACAACCTTCCTCAATTTAACGGCGATCAGATGGGCGAAGTAAAACTTAAATACAGATCCACAAACATACACACATACTTTCATATATATATATATATATATATATATATGTATATATATATATATATATATATATATATATATATATATATATATATATATATATATATATATATATATATATATATATATATATATATATATGTGTGTGTGTGTATTTGTACATATATATATATATATATATATATATATATATATATATATATATACATAGAGAGAGAGAGAGAGAGAGAGAGAGAGAGAGAGAGAGAGAGAGAGAGAGAGAGACAGAGAGACAGACAGACAGACAGACAGACAGACAGACAGACAGACAGACAGACAGACAGACAGACAGACAGACAGACAGACAGACAGACAGACAGAGACAAATAGAGAGAGAGAGACAGAGACAAATAGAGAGAGGGGGAGAGAGGGGGAGAGAGGGAGAGAGAGGGAGAGAGAGGGAGAGAGAGGGAGAGAGAGGGAGAGAGAGAGGGAGAGAGAGGGGGAGAGAGGGGGAGAGAGATTAGCTAATAATATGTGATTGCTAATTATAGTTTTACGTATTTCTTTCCAGATACCATAATCTGTAAACATGTATTCAATTTGACAATTGAAGGATATGAAAAAGATTGTGTGAACTATAGTTGCCGCTATACTGGCAAAGTGATGGCAAGTTTTTCTTCTACACCTGAATATATACCAAAACACGATCTGGATTGTTTGATCATAACAATGCTCACATGCAAAAAAAGCGAAGAGTGCCGCAAAGATGAATCTTGGAAACCTGTTAGTTTGTATTACAATAATTTTTTAACGTCGTCAGTGAATAAATCAAAGAATTTAATGTGTCCTAAACTGAAAACGAAACATGCAAAGTAGTGTTAACGGAAATGGATAAAATATAATGGTCAGCTTTTATTAACAGAAAACTCTACTCATCCCCTTCGTAAAAAAAATGGTTCTTTTTTTCCTTTCCCACGATAGGTAAGGATGATGATGACATTTTAATGATCTAAGGACAAATGATTTCAGGACAATGATCTCAGGACAAATTAGATCAGGACAACATATTTCAGACAAAATATCTCAGTCAAAATATCTCAAGGACAAATAATCTTAGGACAAAAGATCTCAGGACAAAATATCTCAGACAAAATATCTCATTTGTCCTGAGATCATTTGTCCAGAGATCATTTGTCCTGAGATCATTTGTCCGTGAGATATTTTGTCTGAGATATTTGAAACCGACAGAACTCATCTTAACATATTACCCGAATTCAGTTTTGGTCAAAATTTTAAATCTCAAAACGTACTTAGCCCCAACTAGGTGCAGTAGCCCATGGTGTCGCCGCCCCCCCCCCCCCCGCCCCCCACCCCACCCCCTTTTTTTTAAACTAACGGCTATAAAAAGACTATTTCGTTTAAATTCCGCCAAAGCTGGTTCTAAGCAGGGTTTCTTTCGGGCATGTCTTCAGCTGATCACGTGACCGCTGTACGGCGATGAAATAATTTAAAAACCCAGCTGACCACGTGACCGCGCCGCACACTGCTTTGTCTGTCGAGCAGTAGAAATCTCTAATCTTTCATCAAACCCTCATCAAATCAAACGCGTCCCCCCCTCCCCCACACCATCACCAACCTCTACTGCTGTAGGTTACCCAAGCAAACTTGAACGGTCCCCTCCTCCTGTACATGTGTTTTCTATATCCAGCCAAGTCCAACATTGTGTTACTGTTTGTCTTCTCGTCCAGCCTTTAACTATACTGTTGTGTGCGGACAAAGGCATTGAGTCAAAAGTCCACCGTGATTACAAATGTCTTTAAATTGTGAAGTTAACTAGAGTAGGCTTATTTTGTTTTTATTATTACTTATTGAATATACCTCGCTGAAAGCTACCATTGTCAATAATGCGATATTTAGCGAAATTTTACACACTCTAACTTGTCGGGGAATGTCAATTTGCACTCAAAAGTAAATTTAACTCATATTCAACTGAAAAACTATTAGTATAGTTTTTTTTGCCTCGCTGATTTCCGTCCCCCCCCCCCTCAACCCGGCTCTCCGTGTGTCTACCAGGGGTGGACTGGTTGTGTCTAAGAGGCCTGGGAAATTTCAAATAGGTCCCAACACCATCAGGGCATGAATTTTACGCCTTGATGTGAAGGGATGGTGTAAAACACTATTTGGTGAATTGTATTTGGAGTGAAAAGTGTGTGATAGTTGAATACCTGGCCATAGGATGTGAATGCGTGAGCGAACAATCACTGCATTCTTTTTGGAGATCGCTCACTGACTGGAGTGAGTGAATGTAGGGCTATATAATCGTGGTATGTAAGATGTTCAAAAGGCCGCCTTTATGAATGCAAGAGAGAGCTATGTGTTTTGACTAATAAAACTTGAAATATATCCAATATTATTTATGTGATTCTTCTCTTGTGTATTTATACACTTTAAGTATAATAATGTGCTATGTCAAACAGTGGATGTTTGATTACTGAAATGAACTGTATTCATTGTGGATTTAGCTATTGTAAACAATGTTGTGAATTGAACCCACAGTTTATCGTCTGTCTTTAAAGAAAATGAACTCACGATAACAACTTGTATTCACAAGAATAACAAACAAATGAAAATGTTAAAAAGGAGAAATGACAAACATGTATTGGTAAAAATTTAAACACTAATAGGACTATTACAGCACTTTCCTTGGGGCTCAACGAGATTTATTTCCTAAGGGAGAGGGGGGCACCAGGATTTTTCCATGTAGACTGGCGGGCCATTCCAACCCTGAACGCTACTGTTTATCAATTTACCAGATACTAACATGTGTATTGTTAAATGTACAGTGTAGAGAATGTGGAAGTAAAAATGGCAACAGATCAACCCAAATCATCCACCCATATTACGCCCCTGCGTATCAGTATAAAATTCTGAAATGACTCAAAATTTTGGCGCTTTCGTAGCACAAGGCAGTCAGTACAGTTTAAGTTTTATTTTGTAAACTGACTCCAGAAGACTAGAATAACAAAAAAAATCGTGTAATGTTTGTAAAATATGACACATATCTATTTTCAGTATTGCCTCATGTTCGATTATCCATGTGGCGCTCATCCATGCGATGAAACAAATTTCCCCTGCTACTGTGTTGCTGGAAACCCTACAAAAATGAAGTTCTTTCCTTTGCGCGACAACGCTTTGTATCAGATATACTTAATGTGCATGTTTATCCTGTCTGAGAACGGGCCTGAGATAGTCACCAAAAGCAACATCTTTGATTCCTCTCACAAACCAGGCAAAGTTGCACACTTTTATTATTTTACAAGCAATCATTTACTGTGTAAATAGCTATCTAAACAAGAGCTGAAATTGTTGCCCAAAGATATCACGCACGTCCCTAATATTAAATCATTATACTTTTATGCAAATGTTTTATATTCTACCAACAGAAAATTGGGATCCTATTGAAAAGTATTCAGAGAAAGACTTTGTCTACAACTACTCAGCTAGCGGAAATTGGCAGCTGCAATATGGTAAACGCTGCATTTGATTCTACTGCTTCAAGTCTAATAACATAACGTATTGTTGAATATTTAATTACACATTATCAAATAGCTTTCCATTCTTAGAAGTGTCCTCACCCAATCGGTAGACCGTAGATGTAAGATTCAGACATTTAAAAAATACGAAGCGAATAAAAGAGTTTGTGATGTGTAATGAAATAAAGATCACTAACAAAAACAGCGTTGCAGCACAAGTGATAACTAAAATTATCTGCATAGTAGGCTGTTGGTTCTTAGACAATTCTAACATAAGGACATTGTGTATAGACAAGTACCATGAACAGATTATGACTCATTCACTATTTTACTTAGGGGATACTAACTTAGCTCATGCGAAAGGACCAGATGATCAGGTGTTTTAGAAAGAATCAGTTCATCAGGTGTTTTAGAAAGAATCAGTTGATCAGGTGTTTTAGAAAGAATCAGTTGATCAGGTGCTTTAGAAAGAATCAGTTGATCAGGTGTTTTAGAAAGAATCAGTTGATCAGGTGTTTTAGAAAGTAACAGTTGATCAGGTGTTTTAGAAAGAATCAGTTGATCAGGTGTTTTAGAAGGGACAGGTTAATCAGGTGTTTTAGAAAGATTCAGTTGATCAGGTGTTTTAGAAAGAATCAGTTGATCAGGTGTTTTAGAAAGAATCAGTTGATCAGGTGTTTTAGAAAGAATCAGTTGATCAGGTGTTTTAGAAAGAATCAGTTGATCAGGTGTTTTAGAAGGGACCCGTTGATTAGGTGTTTTAGAAAGTATCAGTTGATCAGGTGTTTTAGAAAGAATCAGTTGATCAGGTGTTTTAGAAGGGACAGGTTAATCAGGTGTTTTAGAAAGAATCAGTTGATCAGGTGTTTTAGAAAGAATCAGTTGATCAGGTGTTTTAGAAAGAATCAGTTGATCAGGTGTTTTAGAAGGGACAGGTTAATCAGGTGTTTTAGAAAGAATCAGTTGATCAGGTGTTTTAGAAAGTACCAGTTGATCAGGTGTTTTAGAAGGGACCAGTTGATCAGGTGTTTTAGAAAGTACCAGTTGCTCAGGTGTTTTAGAAAGAATCAGTTGATCAGGTGTTTTAGAAAGAATCAGTTGATCAGGTGTTTTAGAAAGAATCAGTTGATCAGGTGTTTTAGAAAGTACCAGTTGATCAGGTGTTTTAGAAGGGACCAGTTGATCAGGTGTTTTAGAAAGTATCAGTTGATCAGGTGTTTTAGAAAGAATCAGTTGATCAGGTGTTTTAGAAGGGACCAGTTGATCAGGTGTTTAAGAAAGAATCTGTTGATCAGGTGTTTTAGAAAGAATCAGTTGATCAGGTGATTTAGAAAGAATCAATTGATTGGGTGTTTTAGAAGGGACCAGTTGATCAGGTGTTTTAGAAAGGATTAGTTGATCAGGTGTTTTAGAAAGAATCAGTTGATCAGGTGTTTTAGAAGGGACAAGTTAATCAGGTGTTTTAGAAGGGACCAGTTGATCAGGTGTTTTAGAAAGAATCAGTTGATTAGGTGTTTAGAAGGGACCAGTTGATCAGGTGTTTAAGAAAGAATCAGTTGATCAGGTGTTTTAGAAGGGACCCGTTGATCAGGTGTTTTAGAAAGGACCAGTTGATCAGGTGTTTTAGAAAGAATCAGTTCATCAGGTGTTTCACATGGACTAAATCTACTGTAACTATCGGCTAAAATGTATTTTTAACTGTTCCATTGTTTTACCAACGTTTATTTAAATGTATTTTACAGAGTTAATTGTCCTGTGCTTCGGAGCTCTGTCTGCGTTCTACCTGGGCAAGGTGAATGTGAAATACCAGTCCTAAAGATCTAAGATTGTAGGAAACGTTGATCTTAAGTGCCATAATTATGCTTTTAGAGTATATTTTACAAAATTCAATCAGAAAATTATGTATTTTGTGTCATCTATTAAGAATTCACTTCAGTTAATAAAACGAAAAATGCAAAAGAACATTATGGGAGTAGAAAGGGCAAACTATGCATTGAGCAGATTTTTCCTCTCGACATATATGAGAGAAAAAGTGTAAATGAAAGAGATCACTATATGCAATATTAATTGATTATGAAAAGATAGTTTGAAACTTGCTGTTCACTTTGTGAGCAATTTATTTTCTACGAGATTCTATCTCTATACAACTAAAACTTAAGTTTGTTTACATTTATGAATATTTTTTTGTTTTTTTTTTGTTTGTCTGATTGTCTACTGGAGAGAATCTGCGCAATGTGGAGAGCTGTAAAATAGTATGTAGGTAGAGAACAATTTTTGTTTTCAGAAAGACTGTTAATCACAAATGTATTTAAAGACGTTAATTAATTTATCGATGTATTCATAGGTAGATTAACCACATTAATTTTAAAAGTTTAAAACATTGACTTTACTTTGATGGAACAATGACGTCACATGATTTGTTTACTTTTTACATCAACGATGGCGGCATCCCTCGAAGATTGTGTTCCCATTCCAATGTTTAACGCGTTATGAAGCTAATTTTATGTCGGCTATAGCATTAATGATACGTCCGTTTGCTGTTTTTATTACGTTCCAACACTTATATCAATTTTCGACTGTCTTTTTCATTTAGTTTTACAATAAATTTCTCTAGCTCTACAATCTGTCCAAGAAAGTTATTTATAGATCTAAATTATTTATAGATCTAAATATCAGGTTGCCAAGAAAGTTATTTATAGATCTAGATCTAGAATCTATGTAAAACCAAAGATTAATTAGTTTAAAATACAATCCATTTTAAAATCATAATACGTTTTTGAGTTTCTTTATTAAACTTTTTTAGTCCTTAAATACTTTATATAAATCTTTGTGATTTATCTATCTAGATCTAGAAAAGGTCTAATCTAGATCTAGCAAGAGTTACGCAAAACTAGATTTAAGCAAACCAGTTGTAGAATCTAGATAATTCTATCTAGATCTAGATAATAATGAGTTTCTATTCTGAACTATTTCAGACCTTCATTATTTTATATAAATCTTTGTTTGTTTAGCTACGCAATTGGCTAATTTAAGATAAAATTTAATTTGAAAGTTACTAGACTTAGATTTAGATATGACTAGGGTCTATGCGCGTAAATCAAGTTGCATAAGGAGACTCACAGTATTAACTTATACCACAAAAAAACACCAGTGACGTCACGAGTCTAGACAGCTAAGTTGTTAGTGTAATAGACTTTCGAGCGGGTGGCACGGGTTCTAGACAAATCACGTCAATGTTACATTTTTTTTTTCAATTTTTTTTTTATGTGAATGATAAATTTGACTATCTGAGACTTGGCGGGATACTGGGCAGGTGAAGTAGAGTTGAGTATGTCACCTGTGACGTCAGTATATGAAGGGATAGTGTGGTCAGACCTATGCTCAGCCGAAATCGGTGTTTTTAAAAGATAAAAAACGTCTTTTGAATGTGGAGTCTGGTTATTTTGTGATGATAAGTGACAGACGTTATGTCATTTATAGATGACCCCTGAAACCCACACCGGGTAAGTCTAGTTCTATTTTAAAAAGTTTAATTATGTAAAAACTTATTAAAAATCATGTTTATATCCCGAGTAGCTATCCCCGGTAATGTTACATAAGTATATTCGAGAAGGTTTAGGGGACCTCACTCACGCTGTATTTACTTAGTAATTTATTCGGTGATGACACAAACTATAGGCTAATCGGACACTAATTACTAGCCTAGAGGACATAGATTTAGATATTGCAAACGACATTACTCTACTCGCTAGTATTTTAAAAAGACATGCAAGAAAAACTAAACATACATATTTCATTTGCTAATGGGGGATGGACTCAAGTTAAACAACAAACCAAAACTATCAAACAGATTACAAAGAACTAAGAATATATTAAAATAAAAAAGAAACACGTGTGCAAGAAGTAAAATATTTCACATATTTAGGCAACATTGTCAATTATAAAGGTGGCTGCACCACAAAAATTGAAATACGCATTTCTAAAGTCACGCAAGCAGCCTTTGCAACCATACAAAATAATGGCAACCCTAGACCAAACGCAGATTTTTCAAAATGAATGTATTAATAAGCTCCCTGCTGTATGGCAGGGAAGGCTGAAAAGCAGCAACAGCTACCATCCGATTACTGGATTCTTTCCAGCATGCCTGCAAAGGTTAAAAGGCATCAACTAACTACCATCTCTAATGATAGAAAAGGAAATGAAAGCAGTTTGAGAAATACTTGAAAAATAAAGATGGTGCTGGATGGATAACGTTATAATGTTGAATTTGCGTGAAATCATAGGAAATGCACCTAACTGGACGCCTCGAAGAAAATGACAATCAGGAAGTCCAGGGAGACGCGGAGGCGCAAAGTAGAAAGAACAGCTAACAATAGGGCTGGTAAGTATGTCAAAATTCAGTTCTATGGCTCATGCAGGTTTTATTAAGCCGTAGAACGGGTTGGTGACCTACTTACCAGCCTTATAGCGGGGCTAAAGAAAATATCTAGAGACCGGCCACATGTGTCTGGGGCGGCCACATGTGTCTGGGGCGGCCACATGTGTCTGGGGCGGCCACATGTGTCTGGGGCGGCCACATGTGTCTGGGGCGGCCACATGTGTCTGGGGCGGCCACATGTGTCTGGGGCGGCCACATGTGTCTGGGGCGCGACATAGAAAAAAATGACGATTACATGTGGAGATATTCGATAATCTTCTCCCCCCCCCCCCCATCCATTTTCTAAAAAGATGGGCGCATTTTACCTTTCTTTGACTCTAAATGACATACTTTTTGCACATACACAATGTAGAAAACAGGTAGAAAATGTATGTAAATCAGTCTATACTCTTTTCTATACCTGTGTGTAATTCAGTAATTCAGCTTCTAAATATTTTCTACCCCTTCCACTAATCGAATCACTCTTCGGTCATTGCTTTTCTACTCAAATTTATACTCAACATACATCACTTGTGGGTCTGTTTTATTAAAACTGACTAAAGATATCTTAAACATAGGATAAACGAAACTTTGCTATAGAAACAAAATGCGTATGACGTTAAATGAGCAACAACAATGGTACGCATAAAACCGGAAAATGAAAACAACTAACAATATGTGCTGAAAAAATTACTTACTGAAGGTGACCGTCAGTTTTACAGATTGAGTACTGTCGTTGGGATCAAATACATGAATGCAGTTGTAGCAATGCAGGTTACCCGTGTAATTCTGATGTTTCAAAACGATGTAATATGGCATGTATCCTTTGGATGGAACTTTAACCTTGTACACGTTTTTGGGAAAAAATGGCGGAACGTTCGGATTGTCCATGTCCAAAGCTTGGTCTAATTTTGGATTAGTTCTGTTTGAAGCCTGAGGTGAAATTAACGTGTAAATAATCTAAGGTGAAGAAACGTAATACAATAAAACTAAGAGCTGTGTTAATAATCTGAAACGCATACGAATAATTATGGGACGACATGGCTGGAAAATAAAGCGCTCAACTGCTAAACCGAAAGTCCTGCGTTTGGAGCTCTGACTAGAGTTCATAACACGTCACTAAGCCCATGTTATTGAAAGCAAAGCGGGATGAGCATAGTGCTGACCACATTATTTATTCATATGCTATTGTCTAGAAAGTGATAAATTCTAATTTATTTGCCTTTTTACTTTCTCGTATATACGTAGTATAGAGAAAGTATTGTAATCGTGCAAAAAAAAAATCGAGATTTTTACAAATCTCGACGTTTTACACCTCACTGATACGGAAAAACATAATTTTGCAATCTTGTCCGTATGTCTGTGTGTGTGTGTGTGTCTGTGTGTGTGTGTGTCTGTCCGTGTGTAAACACGATAACTTGAGTACCGTTACAGCTAGGTTGATGAAATTTCATATATAAGTATTATATCAAAATCGTAGATCCGTATCAACTTTTGAGCGATTTCCGATAACCGGAAGTGGTACTTTTCCTACTTTGAATTTTTTAAAAGCCTATAACTTGAGTACTATTTCAGATAGATAAATGAAATTTCACATGTAAGTAAAAGATCTAATTCTCTACCTTCTGTTAAATTTTGAGTAATTTCCGTTGACTGGAAGTAGTAATTTACGCTACTTCCGATTTCTCAAAAAACTAATGTAAATTTTTAAAGTACTAATAATATTGCGCACTATTATACGCGTTTTTATTCGGCGTTTGCTTGGTGCGCAATGTTTTTTTTATGAGATTCTATTCTATTTTTAAAAGTTTAAGTATTTAAAATGGATTAAAAATCATAACTATATCCCCAGTTACCATCCCCTGTTGTTTTATATAAGAATATTCGAGAAAGTTTAGGGGAGATCACTACCGGTTTATTTAAAAAACATTTTGAAATAAAAGGTTCTACACTTTTAATATTTTCTTCATTTATGATGTCACACACTCCAATTGTATTGTCTATGTGATATTTTGGTGAAAGGGGTTAGGATGCTTCCACAATTGACTTCAGAAGTTGGATTTATGGACAATATATCACGAATAGGAGAGGGGTGGGTAAACTTTTTAAAATGAATTTAAAGAATAATTTCACTTTTTAAAAAGAAATTCATCAGAATTAATCTTCGCCATACATGCCATTCGGCTTTTTTTTACAAAAATCAGCCAGGCACCATTTGCATTATAGTTTTTTAAATCTTCAATTCTCATGCTGACTTACCTTATTCATAATGTCAGACAGTCCATTTGCTGTATCATTTCCCACTTTCGTTCCATTATCCAGACCTACTGAGAGATTTAGTTATCATATGTCCCGTTCATACTGTGAATGTTTGTATACGAATTTCTACTGAGCTGTTGTTGATGGGTTTTTTGAGAGGCTCTGTTTGTGTTACTTAAATATGATTTACAACATTAATTTTTAAAAGTTTAAAAGTAATAAACATTAGATTTCTACAAGTATTGAGAGCTACTTTTTTAGAAAACCTCACTTACAAATAAAATATTTTTAAAAGTTTTACTCATAGGACCAATACATTGAAGTCTGCAATAACTATTCACGAAAATAAAGTAATAAAGATACAAATAATGTTATGTTTGGTTTAGACAAATACTATTATTAAATATTAGCCATTTTTAAGAAACAAAACAATAGACTTAATATTTTTTTAACTATATACACCAGGGGTCTCCAAACTTTTCAGACCGAGGGCCGCATTAACTATCAAATTGCAGTTCGGGGGCCAGTTTCTTCCAGGCATGTCTTTGATTTTTCTGAGCAAAGTTCCTCAGCCATCACCAACAAACGTTTTTTCAGTGGACAAAAAGATCTCCGCGGGCCGGATGAAAGGACATCGCGGGCCGCATCCGGCCCGCGGGCCGTAGTTTGGAGACCCCTGATATACACTAACAACAGAAACTGATGCATTTATAGATTTCGTAATGAAATCAGGAAGTAAAAACTTGGTTTTGCAAATGTGTCTGTTTGTCTGTGTGTATTTGCGAACACGATAACTTAAGTACCGTTTTAGATATGATGACGAAATTTTATATATAAATATTTTTTCGAATTTGTAGTTTTGTATCAACTTTTGAAATGTTTTAGGTACATACTCTACTTTCAGCTTCTTAAAAGCATATAACACTAGGTAGACAATATTTCATACATAAGTATTAAATTGTTAACTATTTCTGGAAATCGGATGATGCAATTTATTCTATTTCCGTGTAAAAACTTAAAGCTGTGTGCTATTTCAGTTAGACAGACGAAATTTCAAATATATGTACAGGATCTTATAATTAGATGATTTTCTCTTTTCAAACGATCTTCAATAATCGGAAGGGGTATTTTACACAATTTCCAACTTCTATTTCTATTTAGTTAAAAAAGGTTCACTATTATATATTTATATAAAATCGTTTATTCTATTCTTTTTACTGAACTATTACATAAAAACTTGTTATTAAATTACTTTTTATTTGTTTATTTCCATTTTTTATTGTTTTATTTTTTTTATTACAATTGATTGCATGACTAAAAAAAAAATGCATAAAAAACGTTTTAATAACAAGCTTTTATGTAATGATGCACTAAAAAGTAGAAAATAAATTATAGACTACTATTTAAATAACTATAAAGAAAAGCGTGGGTGTCTTTCTTAACATTAGTAAAGGTATCCAATAGATACTAAAGTGACCCACGCTTTTCTTTATAGTTATTTAAATAGTAGTCTATAATTTATTTTCTACTTTTTAGTGCATCATTACATAAAAGCTTGTTATTAAAACGTTTTTTATGCATTTTTTTTTCAGTACTTTACATGTTTTATTTACAATAGAGTTACATGACTAAAAACCATTGCGCGCCTACTGAACATCACGTTCAATAGGCGCGCAATGGTTTTTGAACGCAGCCATTACGTGATGGCGCAGCTATTGAAGGTGATGACGCGTGTGGTGTGGTTGGATAGACATGCCTACTAATTCGGTCCAAATTTTAATTAATTCATAAAAAATTAATTAGGCATCCAATTAAGTCAAATTTAGTTTCAGATTGCATTGTCTTCATGTCTTGGCCCACGTGCCAACTGTGAATCGTATCGGTCAAGTAGAACTGTCCGAATTTTCACTCCTGCGTTTCCGTCTAGACAGACAGACAGACAGAGGAAGTGAGTTAAATAAAAGCTTGTAAAAATGATTGCGCACCCAATGAACATAAAATGCACGGTAAATAGCTCTTCGATTAGAAAATTTAATGAATTCATTAAAAAATTAATTAGGCATCCAATTAAGTCAAATATGATATCAGATTTCATTTGTAAATTAGGTCTTGACCCACATGCCAAATTTTAAATAAATTTTACTTTTAGAAGTGATCTGTTTTGCTTAGCAGTTTATATCTTTGACGACAAAAGCATGACAAACAGATTGATAAACAGAAAGCGCGGAAGCAGGTTAAGTAAAAGCTTGTAATAAAAACATTTCTATATCCTGATTGCATTGGAAGTGCCATCTCCCTTAGTGATATTTAAGAAAATACGAGAAAGTTTTGGGGAGCTCACTCAAGGTTTTTTCCTTATTTTGTCTCCTTTTCTAAGCTTTCTGTAGTGCTTTTTTTATTTTAATTGCAATCAATTTTAAAATAATACAATCATGTAACTCTAAAATAATTAAGGTCTGCTTTTATATTCAATATTTTAAATGTGTGCAGTATGAATATGCAGTTTACCTTGTATTGAAGTTACATTGTATAAATTTTTCAATGTCTAGTAATTCATGCTTTAAAGTTTATATTATTTTGGAGAATAGCTATCAAATTTTCAAAAATTAACTTACAATTTATAGTTTTCTCCATCCGATACTTCCTATGCAGGTAAATGTGTGTAAAACGCGTGATTATCTTGTTTTAAATGTATCGAAATTACTTACTTGTGGGGTTTGAGTTTGTCTTTCCTTGTCTGGCCTCCTTAGGAGTTTGAGTTGCTAAGATTTTTTTTTTAAATTGTATTAAATTTTAAGGGTTAAATAAATATATTCATTAATGTATCATTGGTTTGTATTATCTTTTTGAGTTCTTATCAACATTTTTGAATTAAAATACAATTAGTTTTTTCTCTATCAGATAATCCCAATAACGATTAATATAAAGTCTAGTGTACTATAATTTTTTTTTATCAGTGTAATCAAAAAGGTTTATTATGATGTTAGTTCAATTATAGGCACAAAATCTACACAGTTGAAAAATATTAAACGAAAGAAGCAAAACATAAATGTCTTTAAAAACTAAAAAATTGTATGCTGTTTCTAATGATTTTTTTAAATGACTTATTTACAAAGTGAAATCAGAATTCACCTAACAGTGCATATGAGGCTGACATAGTAAGATTTACTAACACAGCATTTGAGGCTGATATGGTAAGATTTACTAACACAGCATTTGAGGCTGACATAGTAAGATTTACTAACACAGCATTTGAGGCTGATATGGTAAGATTGAGGATAAAAAAAGGGGAAAATGTTATAAATCTTGTCACCACTTATCAGACTGGTTCAACCAAATGTATGTAAATGTTATGTAAGCTATAAACAATAAGCTGAAATACATTTGAAAGATGACCAAGATTTATATGGTTATTGTGATTACATCATCAAAATTTGAAACCATAAATCCATAATGTAGCTTTACTATATGAATCCTTCTCTAAAGGATATTCCTACACATATTCATGTCACTAGCAGATGCTGGTAAACATTGGCCTAGTGTGCCATTTCTACACAAAATATTCACAATTAAAATTTGACAAAGACTTTCATCTACTTAGTGATGTTAAAGTGAATTATTTAGTGGTTGCAAATTCCAAACTAATTATTTCTTTTTTTTTCAGTAAAACATCTTTTAACTGGTCAGTAAGCGAATCAACACCTTTATGCAGGCCATCACCATTCAATGCATTGCTAGCACATATATGCCAAGGTTTGTCTAGTGTACTATAAACCTGTATTAGAAATGTATTTGAAATAAAACCCGTAGCAAGTGAAAAAAGTCAAATGCAGCTTTGTCATAATGAAGATTTTATTAAAATATGGTGTATGATACGATAATTTAACAAAAAATAATTAAGTTAAAAGTTTCTTCTGTAAGTACATTAATGCAAAGTTCAATCAAATTTAAAAACTCTAAAATGGTTATTTGTAAGGTGTCCATTTATATTCAACATTGTGACTTTGTGTAACGTGCGTGATTATCTAGTTTTCATTGTAGCGAAGTTAGATAACAATTAATTACTTACTTTTGGGGTTTGGAGTTGTCTCTCCTTTACTAGCATCCTTAGTGTTTTGTATTGCTAAGATTATATTTGTTTTTAAAAAATTGTATTAATTTCTAAGTGTCTAATAAATAGATGCATTAATGTATCATTGGTTTGTACTATCTTTTCCAATATTTATCAACATTTTTTATTAAAATGCAATTACTTTTTTTTCTCTATCTGATAATCTCAATAACAATTAGTATAAAGTCTGTAGTAGAAATGTATTTGAAATGAAAACTGTATGAGGAGAAAAATAGTCAAATGTAGCTTTGCCATAGTGCCGATTTTATTAAAATATGTTGTATGATACGATAATTTAAACGAAAATAAGTAAGGTAAAATTTACTCCTGTTAGTACATTTCAATGCAAATATTTTTTTTTTAATTACGATTAATTTTTTTCTCTATACTGTAATCTCAATGGCGATTAATATAAAGTCTAGTATACGTGAAGACTGAAGTAGAACTGTGTATGGTAGAAATGTATTTGAAATGATAAAATTTTGAGGAGAAAAAATTCAAATGCAACTTTGCCATAATGTTGGGTTGCTTAAATTATTGAAAACAATATTTGTATTAATTTTCAGTGTCTAAACTTAAATACATTAAAATATTGAATATGTATCAAATATATATTTTTTGGATTATGCTTACTTTGTTTCTGCATCTGTTTATCATAACGCAGGTTGTATTTTTATTGGAGGGTGTAAATTTTTTCTTGGGTGGGAATGATAATTGCCCATACAGCCATTAATCCTTATTTTATTTAAATACGACGAATGACAAGATTTGGTTATTTGCATGCTACTTCGAATATTTTGAAGACCAATCGATTTATTCATAATAAACATCAAATATCAAGCATAATAATAAAGTTTTTAAATAATTTTTTACTAAAGCAGCAAAATTGTTTTTTTTTCAAAGAACCAGACGCTTTTATTTAAATGTGTGTCACTGAAGGCGTAACTCGCTTTAGTACAAGATAGCCTGTATTAACTTGCCAACAACCCTGACTGAGCATCCCCGCTCACTCTCGGATGTGTCTTAGACAGCGAAGAATACAGTTCTTGCTCTCAATACATTAATGTATTCGTTACTCGGTCTCTAGTATCTAGTATCTACATACAACATATATATATATATATATATATATATATATATATATATATATATATATATATATATATATATATATATATATATATATATATATATATATATGTATATATATATATATGTTAAAAACGACTTACATTCAGTGAAGGGAACTGTCGTTGTTGACTGGGTTGTTGTCACTTTTTGGTGTTCATCACAAGATGAAGCGTCCTTAACGAAGAAACATACAACGGCAGTTGCTGTAGCGTTATTCCGGTCAGACACCTGGGGTAAATAGCATGTAATTAGTTTGTATATATTTTGTTTTTTCTTATCTGAATATTCTATTAAAAACTCCAATGTATGTTATATATAAATATATATATATATATATATATATATATATATATATATATATATATATATATATATATATATATTACTTCCAACAAATAACTTAATTAAATCAGAAATAATATTATGATTAGTTGAATTTATTTGTCAGTTGTTCCACTTGTAATGACAAACGATTGTTTTCACTTAAATTCGGTTTCACTTTATTTTATTATGATTTTATTCTCATCAGAGAAGTGACAAATAACAAAGAATTCGCCCGAAAGAATATTAGTCGATCTGGTTAGTCTTTGTATTTTTTTGTTCTAAAAGCTACACGTGACGACTTTGGAGGTTAGTGACTGTGGAAGAATATTCAACCAACATTATTGTATGAACGCATAACAATCAAGGATAAGATTAATGACTTAAGTTTTTCCTCTTTCCACCCTTTCCCACACTACAATTTTTATATATTTTACGCAACAGCATGGATTAATTGCTGTAGGATAATGATAAATCAAGAATAGCTATAGCGATTATTGACAAAACTCCCAAAAAATGTACGAAAATTAATTTTTTTTTTACAGCACAATTTTTTTTATATATTTTGGGCTCCCTGGGTGGCACTGGCAATATAGCATTTCAAGGTTCATGGCTACGATATTTCCACCACTGGTTTAGGGCCTTTAAAGCTCTTTGTTCTAAGAGTTGTAAAAAGTATTCCACACCAGTTCCTGTGACTTGATGAGTCGTTGTCTCTACCTAGTTATCTTCCTTTTTTAATGAATGTGTTATTCTTAGATTTATTTGTATTCACATATGATGTTTTATCTGATTAGACGGAAAATCAAAAATTTAATTTGAATTAGACAGGGTAGGCTCAGGAATGTCCTAAAAATTAGAGTCGGGATTCGAACTCGATACAGTCGTAAGGTCTACCATTCGACCACACCGTCCCCAGGCGTTAAAAGTACTTTACTATATTTCCGTGGGGGACATGATAACTTAAGTACCGATTATCTTATAATTAGATTACTTTTAATTTTCGAGCGACACCCGATATTCGGATCGGTATTTTATTATACTTCGGCGTGATCTCGAGAACTTGAGAAATTGTTTGGATCAAATTTCAGATATAAATATTAGATTCTGCTTGAGGCTCCAAACTCGGCACTTTCGGGGTTTAAAAATAATGAATGTTTAACTTAGGTTAAAATGTAATGATTATCGCATCGTTATCGATTTTTAAACAGAATAAAGAGGTAAAAATGTATACCAGGCAGAAAAACAATTAGACTTAGAACCGAATCTAAACGATTTTGTAAAAAAAAATAATACAAACCTGTATTGTATAACTCTCGCTTTCCTTTACATTTCCGAATTCGGAAAATTCTGCTAATCCAAAATAGCTTTCAGTGTCGTAATTGATACGAATAGTTTCCCTTGTCTCTGAACCTGGAACTACAAAGGCAAATAATAACATCACCATAATATAGTGAACATGTACATGCATTCACGGTATTTCTGTTTCAGTTTTGAACCATACACCTCAATCAAAGACGCAAAATATTTTTCGAAATGGCGTAATATTTGCCGTAACTTTACGGAATACATCGCAAATCATTACTTCAAAATTTGATTTTTAGCCTAACCGGTTCAACTGATGAATTACAGTTTACAAAAACGTCGTTAAGTTAAAAAAAATTTAACTATTAACGCTGCTCAAATGGTCTTTTAATTTATAATTTTCACCCCTTTTAGTGCCCCCTAAGTTCTGAAGTATAGGCCATATAGGCAACCTTATTTTCTCCATTTTTAGGGCTTCGTAATTTAAATATTCTGCGCTGCGTTCGTGGCCAGTGCAATTTAGTGTCTTATTATAGTCTTTAGCATTCATCTATTTATAGTTTATTTATCTTTCTGAAATAGAAATAGGGCTTAGGATATAATGAAATAAGCTAGATAGCTGGTTCCAAATATTTTCAAATGGTTGTTGCCAGAAAGCATAGTTTTCAACAGAAATTGAATATTTTATAACATTTGTGAAATAAGTACAAAATGTGTTCCGGTTTTATTAAGGCTTGAAATATTCAAGCAATTAATGTACTATTAATATAATAGTAATTTAGAATACACCTTTATTACTTTCTCGTATACAGAGTATAGCGCAGTGGTTACCAAACTTTTTACAGTGGCGACCCCCTTTTATAAAAGTAGGTGATACGCGACCCCCATAGAATCAAAAAGTTGAAATTAGTGAGGAAATTAATAAACACTAAAAATACGAATTTCTAGTAGACTTTCAATATTAATTATTCTTGCATCTTGTTGCATCTTTACTGTAATGTAATTTTTTAGTAAAAATTGTAAATCTCTGCCTTTTATCAACTTTTGAATAATTTCCGTTTACCGGAAGTAGTACTTTACGTTATTTCCGATTTCTCTAAAAACGCATAAAAAGTACTAATATTTCGCACTATTAAATACACATTGTTTGCTGTTCACTTTTTTTTGCCACGAGATTCTATTCTATTTTTACAAGCTTTTCTTTATAGTTATTAAAACTTTTTTTTGAATATTTTTTAAAAGTTAAAATTCATTAAAAATCATGTCTTAATTGCCATCACCCGTAGTGTTATATCAGAATATTCGAGAAAGTTTAGGGGAGATCACTCCCGCTTTCTTGAAATTTCGATTAGAAGAGTCATGATGCTTTAATATAATTACAATACTAAGCTATTCACTATTAACCTTTATTGTGTATTTAACCAATGAAATCTATTTTTACTTTCTCGTATATACGAAGTATAGAGAAAGTCTTGTAATCGTGCTAAAAAATTTGAGATTTTTGCAGATCTCGACGTTTTACAGCTCCCTGAGTCGGAAAAACATAGTATCTCTCTCTCTCTCTCTCTCTCTCTCTCTCTCTGTGCGTGTGTGTGTATGTATGTATGTATGTATGTGTGTATGTGTGTGTGTCTGTCTGTCAATAAACACGATAACTTGAGTACCGTTATTGCTAGGTTAATGAAATTTCATATATAATTATTATATCAAAATAATAGATCCGTATCAACTTTTGAGCGATTTCCGATAACCAGAAGTGGAACTCTTTCTACTTTGAATTTTTAAAAGCCTATAACTTGAGTACTATTTCAGATAGATAAATGAAATTTCACTTGTAAGTAAAAAATCTAATTCTCTGCCTTCTGACAAATTTTGAGTAATTTCCGTTGACCGGAAGTAGTAATTTTTGCTATTTCCGATTTCTCAAAAAAGGCATGTGAATTTATAAAGTACTTATAATATTCCGCACTATTATGCTCATTTTATTTAGCGTTCACTTGGTGTGCAATTCTTTTTTTTTCTACGAGATTTTATTCTATTTTTAAAAGTTTAAGTATTTAAAATGAATTAAAAATCATGTCTATGTCCCGAGTTCCCATTTCTTGTTGTTTTATATAAGAATATTCGAGAAAGTTTTGGGGAGGTCACTCCCAGTTTATTTTAAAGATATTTTTTTTATTTAGCATGATTAGACTTTTCAAGCCTATTTATATATTTTCGTAATATAAAATGCTCCTATAATTATAAATTCGATAATTTAACAATTAAAAATGGTCGTATAATAATCAAACCATATTTTACTTTTGGTTTTTATTTCTTCATTTTAAGCTGCAATGTTTTTAATTACTTATTTTATTACTACTTTGGTCGTCATGATGAAGATTAACCTTAACAACCTGTTAATTACACCTGGGCATTCACAGCCCACCACCCCCTTTCATTACCTCATCAAATCCATTACTCACAGTACATAACCCCCAGCATAATATAACCCCAGTCCAAACTACTGCAGTAGGACATTAGGTTAGGTTAGGTTAGGTTTGCCTATCGCATAGGCCGCTGACAAGAGCTTTCCATGCGTCTCTGTAATGGGCTAGTCTCTCCAACTGTCCCCATGGGGTATCCGATAAATCCCCCACCATTCATTTAGGTAAAGAGATAAGTAATAATTGGTAGAAGTAAAACAACTTGAACAGTTACAGATGTAGGTATAGGTATAATTACAGGAATTAGTAAGGAATATGAAGAGAAATAGGGAACATGAACTTTGATACGTAATAATATAAGGGAATCGATAGGGATAATGTTATAGAAAATGAAATGGGATATGGACAGATATAAGGAAACAAAACAATGCATTATAATAGAGATAGGTCAGGTATATTTTCTATAGAGTCCATATTTACACATAGGCATTTAACTGAAATATATACCAAAACCCGCGCGGCGCCTTGTATATGCTACAAGTAGTTAATAAATTAAGGAATAAGGGAATTCCCGCACCATTTTGCACTTTAAAAATTAGTGTTGAAACTGATTGCTCTAAAAATTTACCGGCACATTTTCTACACTGACAAACAACTATGAAATCTATACTGAGATATCAGGAAACAATGGGGCAAATAAGTTAAATAAGCAAACGCTGATAGATAGGCCTATAGACTATTCTTGATGTAAGTATATATATTCCACATATAAAAAAGAGAGTTAACATTACATAGATCTATTCTAGATATAGATCTACATTCAGATAGAGATCGAGATCTAGATCTAGACTATGTTGATTTTGTAATTTAAAATGTAGGTAGATTATAGATCTAAATCTTTGCTAAGTGATAAACGTTCTGTGGGGAATATTCAATATTATAGTCTTTCTCTCGTCATGGTAGTCGCACTAGGTTTAGGGAAGTGTCTTTCATGCATCTCTTCGGTTATTAATTCGGAAAAGTATAGCAGTAAAAAAATGTAAAACAATTGCGTAGTCTTTTACGCCGTTCCTGAATCCACCGGGAGTACTGTAAAACATACTTAATTAGCCGCCACCTTTATTTTTAATACAGAATGTTCAAAAATTTGGATAGATTAGTTTTTTTGCATTTTAAATACTGTTTTACCAATCATTTTGTACTGCTCATAATTATTAAGTGTTTCTGATAATTATTGTTGGTTTTAAACATTGTTTACTATCTGCGTAATCATCTTTATTAGGCCTAGATATAGATCTTATTCTAAATAGATTGTTGCAAATCACTGCAAGTTTTTGTTTCAGTGTTTGAAAAAAAAACTTGACTTTATTATTTATATTTAGTTCTAAATCGAATATTTGTACTGTTTCTTTGTGTCGATCAAAGTTGATACAGAACTACAAATTTGATATAATAATTATAGATCTATATGAAATTTCATCAACCTAAATGTAACGGTACTCAAGTTATCGTGTTCACAGACACACACATACAAGATTGCAAAACTATGTTTTTCCGACTTAGGGAGGTGTAAAACGTCGAGATTTGCAAAAATCTCGATTTTTTTTACATTACAATACTTTCTCTATACTTCATATACGAGAAAGTAACAAAAGTGTTTTAATTAAAGATGTATTAAACAAAATCTTTAATACAAAATATACACAAGCCTGTTTAGCAGTAAATGTGGATGTAACTTTAAATGTATTGTATCTCGGGTTTTACTTATTTAAACTCGTTCAACAATTTTGTAAACGTGACATGAAAGTCAATTGAGAATTTATAATATTATTGAACATTTGCAGGTCTAAAAAAGAAACGTCTTCTGCCATTTTAAAACAATGTTTCTCGGTTCGTGAGGGAAGAAAATACTTATTAAAAAGACGGCTGGTAAAGCATTAAAGGATGAACCAAGTAATCTCCTTTTCCATACTGCTGTTTTCTGTTATTAGTTTAACAGGTAGGTTTATTGATAATAATTTGTTTAAGATAGGAGTATCTCTTAAAATGTATCCAAATCTAAATCTTTATTTGTCTGGACATAAAAAGGTGCAGTAATCAACAAGCGAAAGGGATTTTCAACTGATGGTAAATTTGGCTAGGTTCAGTTTATGTGACAGTAGAAGCATTTTGTTTCATTGTGTTCCGTTTATAGATTTAAAGCGTTTATAATTCGAAAGTAATACTGTATTTGCGATTCCATGTATAGATCTTTTGTTTAAAATGAGAATAAACGCAACAGTTATGTGTAGTTAACACTGAATGTGTCACAGAACACATAGCGAAATTGTAAACACAGACGTTTTTTTTTTCAATATCTGAAAATCATTTCAATATGTTTCTGAGTCTACTGTAAGACCGTATTCAAGTTATTTGGGCTGGTATCTCTATCTGTACCTGGCCCTAATCTTAAGCCTAGTCATAACTGTAGCACAATTTTGCCCTAAGCTTGAACCTTAACACTAACCCTAACATTACACTCAACTTTTACCTCTTTCTTTAGATAACTACAAGAGAACGTAGAAATAAATTTGATCTAAGTGCAGTCATGATCTAGAGAGATACGCATTACAAATACCAAGAACAAATTGAGTTCTAACCCAGAAAATAATCTTTCCTGTAAACTTGTACTTCTAAATAGATTTTTCGAAAATGGTAAATAAATTTATTTTTCAGATGCCGTTGACGGCAAACATGTTTTCAATTTGACAATTGAAGGATATGAAAAAGATTGTGTGAACTATAGTTGCCGCTACACAGGCAAAGTGCTGGCAAGTTTTTCTTCTACACCTATAATCACAGAATTTAAATTTGAAGATTGCATGGAAGTAACGATCTATTCATGCCCTAAAGGCCAGACATGTGATGAAGACACTTGGGAGCCGGTGCGTTTGCAATATTTCTTTATTAGGCTGATTTTTTAAAAAAAGCCAACCAAATGAGGTACGGCCCACTTAGAACTATTCTGTAACATGAGGCCAATGGGGCTCAGCCAAAATTTCCTGCACTCCTCAGACATTGTTTAATTTATTGCTTAAATAACCCGGTGGTCAGACATAGTTATCCACTTGTCACCAACCGCTGACCACTTTACTTTGACCACAGAAGGGTTTTACGACAGTGATCTTGGCTATACGTTGTTTAACCAAATGTTGTTTTCATAATAACACTACCCGTTATCGGCTAGGATATGCTCCATCCATTTATAGCCAAGTCCAAATGTAAATGTCATCGCACATTTGTGTGTTTGTTTACAAAATGTTTTAAGAAAAATGAAAGAGCAGTACATAAATCATTAAACAGAAAACGGCTAGCTACTTTTTCCGCTATCACAATAAAATATCGGGAAAAAATATATAAGTAAGTGTAACAGAACATTCTACACATATGGCATGCTCTACATCTACTACAAAAATAAAAGCCATCGCGTACTATATGATGTACAGAATTGCCAATAACAGTACAGCCTTAATCAAAATAAGCATATAACTAAAATTCAACCTGAATTTTATCCGAAATGTGACATTCTTTACCTGAGTATAAGACAATAGCCACACCTGACCCATCAGTAAATTAGCCCCCAGATCAACTACCTCCCCTCAGTTATCACCCTGTGTAATTACTCGACTACTATTACACCAATACCTATCCTTTTATTTCCCCATAGCCATCTCCAAATCCCTAACCCTATTCCTAACCGAAACCATATGCATATCCTTAATCTTCACCCTAACCATATCCTTAATCTTCACCCTATCCATATTCTTTATTATATCCTATCTTTACTGTTACCGTTGTCGTTACCGTTACTTTTACTGTCACCACCACCACCGCCACCACCACCACCACCACCGCCACCACCACTACCACCGCCACCACTACCGCCACCACCACTACCACCACTACCGCCACCACCACTACCACCGCCACCACTACCACCACCACCACCACCACTACCGCCACCACCACTACCACCGCCACCACTACCGCCACCACCACCACTACCGCCACCACCACCACTACCGCCACCACCACTACCACCGCCACCGCCACCACCACGACCACCACCACTACCGCCACCACCACTACCACCGCCACCACTACCGCCACCACCACCACTACCGCCACCACCACCACCGCCACCACCACTACCACCGCCACCGCCACCACCACGACCACCACCACCACCACCGCCACCACCACCACCACCGCCACCACCACCACAACCACTACCGCCACCACCGCCACCACTACCACTACCACTACCACCGCCACCGCCACCACTACCACTACCACCACTACCGCCTTCACCACCACCACCACCACGACCGCCACCACCACCACCACCGCCACCACCACAACCACTACCGCCACCACCGCCACCGCCACCACCACCGCCACCACTACCACTACCACTACCCCTACCACCGCCACCACTACCACTACCACCACTACCGCCACCACCACCACCATCGCCACCGCCACCACCACGACCACCACCGCAACCACCACCACCACCGCCACCACCACAACCACTACCACCGCCACCGCCACCACCACCACCACCACCACCACTACCACGGCCACTGCCACCACCACCACCACCTCTACCACCGCCACCACCACCACCGCCACCACTACCATCGCCACCATCACCACCACCGCAACCACCACGATCACCACCACCACCACTACCACCGCCACCACTACCACCGCCACCGCCACCACCACCACCTCTACCACCGCCACCACCACGATCACCACCGCCACCACTACCACGGCCACCGCCACCACCACCACCTCTACCACCGCCATCACCACCACCACCACCACCACCACTACCACCACCACCACCACCGCCACCACTACCACCGCCACCACCACCACCACCGCCACTACCACCGCCATCACCACCGACGCCACCACCACCACCACCACTGCCGCCACCACCACCGCCATTACACCGCCACCACCACCGCCACCGCCACCACCACCACCACCACCACTACCACCACCACCACCACCGCCACCACTACCACCGCCACCACCACCACCACCGCCACTACCACCGCCATCACCACCGACGCCACCACCACCACCACCACTGCCGCCACCACCACCGCCATTACACCGCCACCACCACCGCCACTACCACCGCCATCACCACCGACACCACCACCGGCTCCACCACCGACACCACCACCGATACCGCTGCTGTTACGTTTGCCCTAACCGATGGGTAACTGTCAGGGGATAATGGGTCGGGATAATCTCCTGTGAGGTGGGGTAAATGACAGAAGTAATTGAACTGGAAGATAATGACGTTGGTAAAATGGCAGGGGGTAATTGGTGAATGGTGAGAAATGTCTAGATCCCTTTTTAGGCATCTCCTATCCCATTGTGTAGAATTACGTAACATCTTCTTGGGCCACTTCACCTCTACATATTTTTTGGCTTTGCACCCCCCCCCCCCCCCCACACACACACACACTCAAACCACGACCAAATTTAATACAACAAAATATGGATCTTAAAATATATAGAGGGAATCGCGTCGTTTAAAACAGTGATATTACAATTTTAAACTTATGTATTTTGCAATAAAAATATAACATGCTCAAAGCCCCACCGTGGTCAAATTATCTATGGTCAAAGCCACTATCATCAATACAACTATGGTCATAAGCTCCACATACCCCTTAACCCTATCATTGTTAAATTTAAACTTAACAATAAATCCAAATGATCACACACTCTTTTGAATCTAAATGTAATTATAACAAAACCACAGCCTAAAACTAAAAACCAACCCTAATAAAATGTAATCCAATATGCTTAAAACGAATAAACTAATACCAAATCAGACTTAACTTCACACGACACAATCTAATAGACCTTTAATTTAATTGTAATTGCGGCATGAAACCAAAAATAAGATTTTTTTTAAATGTAAGTGTAAAATTTTAACTCAATAACAACGTATGTATTACTAATTGTGCCAGTTTCCCTAACGCAAAAAATGTTTATTGCTTGTACTTTTTTCTCCAACGCTAATATTTGTTTTGCTAAATGAAACAGGCTGCAGTTTTAAAAAGTAAAAATAGTAGCCATAAACCAGATAAAACTATTGAACTCTACTCATAAAACCTACCCTAGATAATTATAAAATATGTAATGACATTAAGGGACGGAGTGGTCTAGCGGTAGAGAGCTGGACTCGTTATAGACCGTCCCTTAGTCCACCCAACTCTGATGGGTACCTAACTCACGTTAAGGAAAGTAAAGGCGGCTGGGCATATTGCTGACCACACTATCTCTTCATATGCCGAGGTCACAGAAACAAGTGAACTCTACTTCACTTTCCCCATAGACGGTCAGGTTTGAAAAGGGAACTTTACGTTACTTTAATTACATTAAAGCTTGGAGTATTTTGTTTCAATTAAAATAAGTAGCGGTGTGCACATTTGTATTAAGCTCCAAGCAAACACGGCTATTTTTTAAACTGACTTCACAATGTTTCAATTTCCTGAAATCTATTCATCATTGTAAAATGTTATTAATTTATTTTTTCAGTATTGCTTCGTTTTCGACTATCCTTGTGGAGAAAAAAAGTGCCGTAAAGTAAAGCATTCATGCTATTGTACTTATGGAAATCCTACAAAAATTAAGTTCTTTCCTGTGTATGAAAACAGATTGTATCAGATGAAGTTAAAGTATTTTTATGATGTTCCCAGGGACGTACCCATGCTGATCGCTTCAGGCAACATCTTCGATTTCTCCAAGAAGCCAGGCAAAGTTATTTCATAATATTATTATTGTTCTAAGTTATGTGGTCATCCGAGCTGTAAAACGCTCCGTTAGGCATCGTTCATTGATGGTGCCAACAAGGGGGGGGGGGGGGAGACGAATTTGGGGCCGCACGAATAATGTGCGTGTGCTGGGAAGAGGGGGGAATCGGGTCAATAGTCATATGAAATATGATAATGTTGAGGGTTTTTTTCAAACACTGCCCTATAGAGTAATATTTAAAGTTCGATATAATTGATTTATATTTATATACATATATGTATATAAATATATATATATATCATATATAAATATAATATATATATATTATATATATGCCTCTCTCTCTCTCTCTCTCTCTCTCTCTCTCTCTATATATATATATATATATATATATATATATATATATATATATATATATATATATATATATATATATATACATATATATATATATATATATATATATATATATATATATATATATATATATATATATATATATATATATATATATATATATATATATATATATATATATATATATATATATATATATATATATATATATATATATATATATATATATATATATATATATATATATATATATATATATATATATATATAAGCAACCTTTCTTTTTATTTCGATTTGTCGGTTCTAATTCTACAGAAAAATAGAAAGTGAGCCCCAAAGTCCCTTGGTTATGAAGACTGTATAACAGGGGTCTCCAAACTACGGCCCGCGAGGCACAGGCGTAGCGACCCTTCCCGGCGCCCGGGGACATACTTTCAATTTGGCGCCCCCTTGGGAGCAAATTTTCGATTTGCACCCCCCCCCCCTTCGAACTTTTTATTTGCAACCCCCCCCCCCACCCTCTCAAACTTTAGATTTGCACCCCCCCTCGAACTTTTCATTTGCACCCCCCTCAAACTTTCAATTTGGCGCCCCCCCCCCCTAAGGTCGGCGCCCGGGGACATATGTCCCCCCCCCCCGCCTCCCCACCCCCTCGCTACGCAACTGCCGCGAGGTCATTTCATCAGGCCCTCGACAATCTTTTTGTCCACTGAATAAATGTTGTTAGAGGCGACTGAGGAACTTTGCACAGAAAATTCAAAACAATTTGAAAATGTAGCCTTAGGTGCAAATACCATTGCGCGCCGTGTTGCAGACATTGGAGAAAACATCGTGACTGAAATAGCGAAAAATGCAAGCAAGCTTCGCCATTTTTCAATGGACACGAGCGAGAAAACTCTCAAAGGTATTTGAGAGGTGTATAAATTAGTTTAAAAATCATGCACAGCGTAGTTACAATTAATATGGTTATAAAATCCTGTCTATCTGGTTTTTTTCGGACTTTACTAAAGATTGGATGTATTTGATGTTTATAATATTTTCGGTAACTAAATAAAAATTAAAAAAAAAGCAAAAACAATTTGGTTTTCACGTGTAATGGCGACATAAACAATGGCATCCTGCTATTGGATAGGCCGTCATTGATTTTATTGTACACATTGTAAGCTAAAAATAGAAAACTAGGTCATGGGGTTTTTAATTTGCATTGTTATTTAAAAACTTGATCTGCAAAGTTTTGTAAACAAATAGTTATCGATCACTAAGTTACTGTACAGCCAATCAATATTTGTCTTACGAAAGTGAAACATCCGGTTTTAACTTAGGCTTGATGAAAATAAATAGAAATGTAGCCTTAAACTCAACAAATTATTTTCAAGTTCTCTGGATTTGCAACTTTTATAGCATTTATTCTAAAAATATAAAATTTCTAAATTAATTTTAGGCTTAAGTTTTTATTTTTTATTTTTTTTTACGGTCTAAATCTTAAAAAGCACGTTTTTATTCCATGTCAACAACATTGGGGACGGAATCTCGTCAACTCGCTCGCCTCCATTGCAATGGATGAGTCGCTGGACAGCTGTTCCACCTCAACTTCTTGTGTTCATTAGAGGTGTGGATGAAGACATGAACATAACACAAGAGCTGGCTTCCCTACATAGAATATATGACACTGTTACCGAAAAGGATATCTAACCATAAATAGAACAGAGACAAACACAAAATCGCAACATTTATCATATTTCACATAAGTAAGATGGCTAATTTTGCCAGAAAGTTCTGAGCAGAGTATTTAAGATAAGAAAGGAAATAGGTGACTTCCTTAAAAGTAAAGGCAAGCCACAGCCATTATTGTCTGATGAAGAGTGATTATAGAAATTGGCCTCTGCTGCAGACATAACTATTCATTTACATTTTCTGAACCTAAAACGGCAAGAGAGGGAAAACTAGTTTCTTATCTATACACCCTTCAGATCCAAACTAGTCATGTATTTGGAACAAGTACAGGCCAACAACTTGACACACTTTTGCAGTGCAAGATCTTTACGGCTTAAGCAACCAATGAATGTGGCCAGTTGCAAGGATGAACTGCAGCTGGAGGTCAGTGAATTGCATGAAAATGACTTCCTTAGAGACACATTCAAAGAAGGGCGGACAGAGGCGTAGAGATGGGGGGGGGCAGGGGGGACATATGTCCCCGGGCGCCGACCTTAGGGGGCGCCAAAATGGTTGCAGTTTGAGGAGGGGGTGCAAATCGAAAGTTTGATGGGGGGTTGCAAATCGAAAGTTTGAGGGGGGTGGGTGCAAATTGAAAATTTGCTCCCGATGGGGGCGCCAAATTGAAAGTGTGTCCCCGGGCGCCGGGAAGGGTCGCTACGTCTCTGAGGGCGGATTGGGTTTTCATAAGTTTTTGCACAAGGATGACTTTCTTAATATTAAAGCTTTTGCATCAAAGTACCTTTCAAATTTTGAAACAACATACCTGTGTGAACAAACATTTTCAAGAATGAAATACATGAGGAACAATTTGAGAGCAAACTTGGACCTTGAGTATGTTGTCGACCCCCGAAAGTGTTTCTTGCAGACTTTTTTCTCCGGGGGGTGGGGGGTGGACACTTGAAATTTGTAAATATTTCTATATAAGTTAGATTTCGTTGGGGGGGAGGTTGGAAGACTTTCTTCGGGGACGGGGGGGGGGGCACCCCCTCCTCAAAGAGATGCCTTAAAGAAACTCTGGCCCCCGAACTGATATTTTATAGTAAATGCGGCCCTCGGGCTGAAAAGTTTGGAGACCCCTGCTGTATAACAATGACTGTATAAAGAAATAACACAAACCAAGAAAAAATGTTTAAATTTTTTATGCAAGTCCTCTATATTCCACCAATAGATAATTGGGACCCAATTGAAAAGTATCCAGATAAGCCATTTTATTACTATTCGAACAATGGAAAACATCAGCTCAAAGCAGGTATGAACAACTTTATTGTTGCTGATGTCTAATATTAAAACTGTTTTCAGTAAAGTAAATCAAGACTAGCATGCATTTTCGTTTTAAGACAACAGCCAGATAAGAAACAAATATGTAATAATTATCATTAAAAAAGTTTTTAAAAACCCACGTTTTCTGATTGAACTAAAAAATAGAAAATAAATTCTACACATCACAATAATGCAAGCGATCACTCTACTATAAGCGATGAAAAACGTGGGGCGCCGAAGTAAAAGTTATATTACTATTGATTAGATAAATACTATTGACTTTTATTAGGGAGCTTGTAGAGAGTCAACAGTATTAGAAACTGTAAGAAAATCACGGCGCCCCACGTTTTTCATCGCTTATAGTAGAGTGATCGCTTGCATTATTGTGATGTATAGAATTTATTTTCTATTTTTTAGTTCAATCAGAAAACGTGGGTTTTTTTAAACTTTTTTAATGATAATTATTTTCTACTTTTTAGTCTTTGTCTGTTTGTTTGCATTAAAATCTTGCTATCGATTTTATCTTTTCGCATTCACTTTTTTTTGGGTAAACGAAGACAACTCGTAAAAAACACGTGCCTTGAACCCGTGTCGAGTGGGTTAGCAATCGTGTGCCCAACCACTCGACCATATCGCCTCCCCCATACTGGCCACCAGTTGTTCCGGTTGTTTGTACACAAACACCACGTGAACACTACTCAGTAAGCCAAAAGAGGGAGAGTACCGAACCTTGTTTTCATCCAATTACAATTACTGGGTTATGTCCCCTTTTCCCCACGTTTTTTTTTAGAAATATATAGCGGTCTAAAATGATCAATAAAATGTTTCCATGGATGAATTTAGTAATAATAACAATTGAATATTCTATTGTCATCGGAAACAAAGCTTCCCTGAAAATTTCAGCGCGCTAGCTAACTGGGAAGTGCCCGAAATTTTGATCGCAAGATTTGATTGGAAAGACGCGAAAGCAAGTTAAAGAAAACGTGGTAAAATACTTTGACCTGACCTTGAACCCCTTAGGCCTATCATTCCTATCACATATTAGTTCGTGTAGGAAAAAGAAAGAAAACGTAACCGGAGAATGTTTTCGGCTTCGTGTTTGATTTCGCATTGTTGATTGTAGGTTACAATATTAAATGTATAAACGACCGAACGAATTAGTTGCTTCGCTTATGGGGGCAGTATCACATTTGAAAATTGACGAAAAAATGTGCCAAAAAAAAACTATTATACATACACACATGAAATTTTTTTACCATAATAGTAAATTTCAAGGAGCTATAAAACAGCTCATAAAAGAAAGTTAACGTATGATGCAAACATTTTTTAAAAAATATTTTACCAAAACTTTTTACTAAGTAATTTTTGGCTGCAGTTTTCGAACATTTAGGCCCTTCCTTCTGAAAATACTCTAGGAGATGCATAACAGGGTAGCCTATGTCCGGTACTAGGAGATATCCATTGTGACAAATCTTGAAAATTTCAGAATTTTTCAAAGTCAGACCAAAAATATTGAACTTGACATTTTCTAAAAATTTTATCTCGCATTAGAATTCTATTATTCTAGTTCCGTACGTAGCCAAGGAAGGTTTATACCAAATTTTAAATACTTTACTTATTGTTTTGAAAAATTGTTTACAAAAAAAAATTTAAAATGTAATAAAATATTAACAAAATAAATTTTTGACAATTTGTTGCTATATATATACCCTACAATTTATATACTGTACTATAGCAAAAGAAACTTTACTACTACTGTAAAATTGTGACATGTGTAGGTTGAATAGTTTTTTTTTTGTGATAATTTTTGGGTAAAATCTTAGTTTAGCGTCGTAAATTCGGCCAAAACTAGTAATGTGGGAGAGAGTGAATTAATGAATATGTCATTAAATATGAGTATATTTTCGTATATTTTGATAAAATATTATAGATAATTGAATAATAGATCACCATTTATGATTAAATCAATTTAAATATCCTGAAATTAATTTTTATCAACCCTGTTCGAGATAGTAAATTTGCTATTAAAAACAGCAGCCATCTTAAGAAATTGTTATTGAGAGTAGCTTCCCTTTCATTTCTATTCGTATGAAAATGTATTTAAATATGATCGTCTTGTTGTATAGTCCGTATTACAAAGCATTTTTTTTTTTTAAATGTGAATTTCCTAACAAACAACTTTATTAATTCTAGAAGCATTGTGAGATGCTACTTGTATCCATGTATTAAATAACGTTTTTTTTTTACTAATGTTTATTTGATCTTACTATTACTATATAGTTTGAGTTTTTTTCTTATTGTTTGAATGTTCACTATTTTCATTTCAGGTTTTTCTTTTCATCAATTAGTAATTCTATCATAACTTATGACATTTTTTTTACTTCTCTTTACCTTAATTAAACCCCAACCTCCGTCATATTTTGTTGTCAATGTCACAACAAGTCATAATGTAAAAATTACGCTTCACTCTGCCTTATCTAAGTCTAAGATCTCTAACCATAATTTTGACAGCATTAAATGTTTGTCATCATTTATATATACAGAGAGACAAAATGTATTATCCACCAGCTTCCCTCGTAAAACATCATCTAAAACAATGAGCCGCTCCACCCCTTAAGTGCGTGTTGTCATTATGGTCGATCGCAAGTCTCCACCTGCCAGACACATTTTGGTTATCCTTTGTTGTCAATATCAAGTACCCAAGTGAGTGATATGGGGTTGTCCATAAATGATGTCACATATGATTTGCTACGGGAGTGAGTGAAGATTTGTGACGTCAACTCAGGCGGCTTTGCAATTTATGACGTGTCGGTCTCATGAAAGAAGGTGAACGGGGAAAAATACCTAGGTGGTTGATGGAGAACCTCTATAATGCTTTGTTCAATCAAAATAACGATAAATAAGCATTAGTATACGTATAACTTGCTTAAAACGAATCATTAAAAATGTTGCAAGCCTGCTAGTTTAAGACATATGGCAAAACGGCCGCAACACATTATCCCCGTCAAAAAGGCTTGCCGCCAAATGCCTGCCGACGAATAAGCCGCATCTAATGCGGGGCGTTAGGAATACGGCCATTAGCTGCGTTAGAGCACCAGTAGGCTATCGCGCTTTGTAAAATAGTAGCGTAGCGAGGGGGGGGGGGGGGGGCGGGGGGGGGGACATATGTCCCCGGGCGCCGAGCTTAGGGGGCGCCTAAATGGGTTGGAAAAATAAATTGAAAGGTTGAGGGGGGTGCAAATCGAAAGTTTGAGGGGGGGGTGCAAATCGAAATCTCGAGGGGGGTGCAAATCGAAAAGTTTGTCCCCGGGCGCCGGGAAGGGTCGCTACGCCTCTGTTGTAAGATGACGTAAATACTTAAATTCAATTTCGCTAAACTGCGCGAAAATTTAGTAATGTTCCATCGTTTGAGGAAATTTATTTTCTTGGACTTAAATTGAAATATCATGTTGACTGTCTGGCTCTTAATTTCCGAATATCACGTTTAATGTATCAAGATTCAGAACTATAATTTACTTTAATGTAAGTGTCATCTGATCATTTATTGTGCTTTTTAAAAAGCGCAGAGCAGCTTCAAAATCGGACCGCCATCCTGTTTTCACCAAGCTTCTTTTGGAGCTTAATATGGGTAGTCTAGTTCTATACGGTGAGAGCTTAATACATTTTTAAAGGGCCGAAAGTCTCAAGACAGCAAGCTTGCAGAAATAACCACGTATGTTTAAATGGACGAGTGATAGATGTGTTAGGGGCTGTTAAATTGAACACCAATATATGTAATCAAATTAAACGTCGCCTAAGTGTCAAAGCGGCAGTGCTTGTTTATTTTTTCTATAAAATAAACCTAACGGTCGGCGGTACCGGTACATGACGTCACGCGCGAGCGTTAACTCGATGACGATGTGCTATTATTATATTAAAGTGAGGGAATGAAAAGGTGGGGTTCAAGAAATGCGACTCAGCATGCTTTTTACATTTCTTGACCCTTCTTAATAGTTCTATCGTCCCCACTGAGAAAATGGATCACCAATGAATGACGCGTCATACTTCTACAGCTGGTCTTTCTCCCACAACCATCCCCGTTTTTCACGAAAAAAAACCCTGACCCGTCTCCAAAATCACATCGCTGAGTTGTACTCAACCTCTCCCCACCACAAATCACAATTTCTATCTGAAACAATATGTTCATATGTTTGTTCTGTAATAATGCACGCTGTCATTACTATCTTAAGAGCGACGTCATTTATAAGCGATCTAATATTGATTTGCTTACTGCAAATAAAGTGTTCAAAAGTTCGACCTCCCAACAATTGTTATGGTCTTTGATGCACCCAAAAAGCCAGACCCCCTAAAATGACGTCACACCTCAGCCTACAACCCCCCCCCCCCTCAAAATTGCAGTTGAATTGTTTTTAAACAGCTGTATTTTTCCAAAATCTTGTCTGAACTCGGTCAAAATAGAGTATTTTAATCAATTGTTATTACAATGTATTAAAACAGTTTTCTAAAACGCAAAATAACGTCTAAAATTCGTTTTCTAACATTGCTTTTTTAAAATGCAAAAGTGTGACGTCGCACCATCTGAACTCCCCCTCATCACACAACGTCACAAAATTACGGGCCCCCCCCCCCCCCCGTCTCCCCTACGAGTGTGACGTCATTTATGGACGACCCCCAGGCATATATTAAAACAATACAAAACAATCATATTAAACCACAAAATCAACACAAAAGACATGCGAATGGACAATTTATTGTTTTTGAAACATGGCTGCTGCTTGTATTTACTCATTGTTGTCTCGAACGGGGTAGTTTAAAGTTAATTCCAGGATATTTATGACTGGTTTGGTCTTGGATTGTGATTTGTTATTCAATTATCTGTTATATTATGTAAAATATGACATAAATATAGCCAAATGAAAGAAATATTCATAAGTTACCTTCATCGCACATTACTAGCTACGTTGGAATTTACGACGCTAAACTAAGATTTTACCAATTTTTGTTTCCCTCTCTTAGTCTGGGTGATACTGCCCCCTTAAGCCGGCATATAAAGAAGTTAAAATAAATGTAAGGAATTGGTAATGCACAAACTTGTATCCCATCCATTAAGCATTAATTGAGCAAATACAATTGTTCAATATTTGTACCTTACAAGTAAACAAAATTTTAACAGAGTTCGCGTGCTTAAATATGTTTAGTAGAGTAAAGAATGAGGAAGTTTAAAACAATGTGTCGAAGAGACCTGGAAATTTTAAAACGAGTCCCCAACGCTAGAATATTTCAACTTGGTATTAAGGAATGGGAATGTGGAGAAATATTAGCAAATTCAAAAATAATCAAAACACTAATAGGACTTTTAAAGAAATGTTATTGTTCATGTGGATCCCCTTAGAACATTTCCTGGGGCCCGCCGGAATGTTTCCCAGTAGACCGGCACTTCTACCTCTGACCGTACTCTATTAAGCAAATGATTTATACTGCACTTGGAAAACTGAAAATCAAAACGCAACATGCTGAGAGAAAGAAGTATTTTAACCTGTGGCTAGCATTAGTTATTTAAATATTCATTTTTATTATTGACGTTTCTTTAAATGTATTTTACAGAGTTAATCGTCATTGGCATCGGAGCTCTGTCTGCCTTCTACCTGGCCAAGTAGTTTGATAAATAAGATGGAATTTGATATGCAAGTCCTAATAATCTAAGATTGTAGAAAACAGTGGATTTTAGCTCCGTTTTAAATATGTTTAGAATGTAGGCCTACTTAAAAAAAAAAACATCTAAATGTTAAAAGTTTAAAAACTGGTAGATAGTATGGGGGAAAATTATCAAAGAATCATAACCGTATACATTGAAACGGTAACATAAACTTTACTTTTTAATTTTGAACTAAACTGTATATCATTTTATGTAGTATAAACAAATTAATTGTATACAAAACTGTAAGGAAACCTTTCAAAACTTAGAATAAACTGTTTCAAATAAAAGAACAATTTCTTATTTTTCGGGTGTTCTTTAGTATTGCAAAAAGCATCAGTTTCATTACATATTATTCTTTTTCTTGAATGAACTGAATCTGTGCATTTTAAGGGTTGGGTTAAAAATTACTCGTTAGTTAGTGCGGCATTACAATGTTGGATGTGTGGCTGCTGAACGTACACTCTAGTAAATAAAAAATATGACACTGACAAAGTTTGCAATTGTAGCCAACACAAGTATCGGAGCTTAAAAATATTAGAATGATTTTAAACAACATAAAAGTTTGCTTATTTAAACAGCTTACTTGTCAGAACTGGTTCCCATGATGATCTTATCAATGACAATATAAACAAAACATAAATACAGGCCAACATATTGAGCTTCAGATATATTTGCTTAGCTCAACACCATTTACTGAATTTATATTAACTTGAACGAAAATATTTCAGGTTCATGTTACTAAATTGACATGAGATTTTTAAGACCAGGTTTTAACGAAATTCTGCTTTAGATATATATATATATATATATATATATATATATATATATATATATATATATATATATATATATATATATATATAATATATATATATAAAAAATTTAAAAAAATAAATATATATATATATATATATATATAATGAGCAACGATAATTGTGTACATATATATATATATATATATATATATATATATATATATATATATATATATATATATATATATATATATATATATATATATATATATATATATATATATATATATATATATATAATGAACAACGATAATTGTATACATATACATAAAGTCAGAATATAGAAAAAAACACTAATATTGTATGATAAAACAAATACATACTGAAAGTGATTGTCAGTTTGACAGATCTCGTAGTGTCGTCTGGATCAAACACGACGATGCAGTTTCCGCATTTGTGAACCCCCATATACTTCTGTGTGCTTAAAGAGATGTAGTGAGGTTTATGTGTGATGGAAACCTTTACCCTGTACAGTTTTTCAGGAAAAAATGGAGGCACATTCTGACGGTCCAAGTCCGAAGTTTGATCCAATGTTTGATTATTTTTATTTGAAGCCTGAGGTAAACATACAGTATAAATAGGAAATTTGAAGAAACACAAACTATTAATTGTGTTTAAGATATGAAACTGTTCTAACTAATTACAAATATGAGTCAACCCATCTCTAATGGGTACCTGACTCGCGATGGGGAGAGTAAAGGCGGATGAGCATAATGCTGACCACAATATCCTTTCGTATGCTTTGGTCAAGAAAGTGGTGGACTCTGCTTTATATTTTGCCATATTAAAAAAAAACAATTTGATATAAAAAAAAACCTCTGCAATTTTTACTTTGTATATGATGTCACACACCCAAATTGTTACTGTCCATGTTCTATCAGTAGGAGGGGGGGTTAGTGGGCTTTCACAATTGATTTCAATTTCCACAAGGAGTGAGTGATTTTGGAACAATGTACTACATAAGTAGATAGGGGGGGACTCTTTAAACAGGTTTATTTGTACAATTATAAGCGATCTTATCTTGACGCACAGTTTCTAAATTCTCTATATTAAAAATGCTCAAGATTAAACATGCTAGAAAAAAAGTTAATACTAATTAGTGGCTTTATTAATAATATAGCCACTAATTAGTATTAGTTTTTTGTAAAAAAAAATAAGGAATAATATTATTATTCCTTATTTTTTCTTACAAAATTAAACATCTTGATAACTATTTTGAAAAAAAATTCAATTTAATAAGGGAGCGCCGTGATTAATGTATGACGTCATTTTAGCAGAGATTTGACTTGTGACAATGGGATGAGAAAGGGAGAGATCAGTACACAAAACGCAATTGATCTACGCCATTTTAAACTTCGTTATGCTGAGTTAAGATTAACATTCTGAGAATTTCACATTTTAAGAGCGAAAGATTATCACTATTTTTTCGTGTATTTCTAAGGACTATTCAGTTTTTAAACACGATCATAAAAAAAACATGGCAGAATTTAGAGTATTAGACAAAACTGTGAAAATATTTAAATAAAGCAATAAATAATTTTAAATGTTAACTCACGTCCGGCGGCCTCGTAGTTTTGTCCCCTGGTAAAAAAAAAAAAGACAAGCTGTTTGAAACTGTTCTCGGGAAATTCAGGTAATTAATTAATTAACACTCAAACAAACATTTTGCTTTCTTACGTCTTGACCACATAGCCATGTAATTTACAAAAAAACATAATTGTGAAATATCTGGTGAGATTTACTTACCGGAGCCTGACTCCACAATCTCTGTAATACACATCAACAACATGGTTCCAAGCATCATCTTTTTTAAAGACTCCATGACGCTCATCTGTCTATAAATCTTAACCAGTCCTAGTGCATTCCGCTTAAAGAAATTATAAAAGCAACATACGGAGATGAAAAATGTATAAATCAAAACAAAATTGTAAGTGGCGCCGCCCTTGTTAAGTAATATACCATTATAGTCTTTACTGTATTTTAGCATAATCAAAACAAATTTATAATAATCTAAATATGTTTTACATTAGTTAGAATAAATCTCAGGGTGTCATTATTTCTTTATAATTAAAATAAATACAAAAGAATATTTTTCATGGGAACCTTTAATAAATGACCACATGCATAGACGACAGATGATAGTGAAGTTGTAAAGTTTATTGTAAAGAAAGACAATCGTGTAAATATTGGGTTTATTTCAAGAAATATTTTGATCATGTCCCTTGGCTTTAATAACGAGCTACAATGTCAGAAATGTTGAGTTCACCTTTGGACTTGAATATATAGGCCGATCTAATACCGTTCTGCCCAGATCTAAAACTTGGAGTAAAATTTACTGACCACAGGGTACATTAACTAATTAGATCTAGATGTAACTACTAGTTTCACAATTTATTACTTCGAGAAAGGTTTACAACATTTTTATTGTACACTTTGCTAGTTGTTAACAAATAACTTTGGAAAGTGGGTATGCGTGCGTGTGTTTGTTTTTGAATGCTTCTTTGTGTTTAATCGCTAAGCAGCTAGACGCATTGACCATATTCCAGTCAATATTTTACCCAACGTAATAAATTTTGTTCTACTCCACTCAATATTTTACCCAACATAATACAACTTGCTCTACTCCACTCGATATTAAACCTAACATACCCCAACAGCCACAGACAACTCACCAGAACACGCTAAACATAATCTAAATTTTCCTTAACAAAAACTTGACATTAAATCTTTACTTTCTCACGCTAGCTCTAACCACACCATCCTTACACTAACTAATGGTAACATCATACAGGTTCATTTAAGAGAACGTCCACCCATCTACTGTTTTATGGGGAGTTTAATCCATTGACCGTCTTTTTAGTTATGCCTCTGGCCCACCTAAACTGACAACGATAAATTGTCAAGCACCAAGTCTGAAATAGAAGGCTGTCAGTCTAAGTTTATAACAAGACAAAAACGTAACTACCTTTTCTCAACTATGACGTAAACTGTGCAGTCGTTTCATGATCCTCTTTTCTAATTTGTAGATTTGACATTTGCCATACTGTATGTTCACAAAATGTTTCATCACCTTGTGTTGGCTTTGTCTATTAAAAGTCTGATCTTCAACACATTAAAGTGTTGTGTGCAAATGTTTTTTGAAGTTGCTGGTAATCCAGGGAATATGGGAAGAGTGAGTTTGACGAACTGTCGAGATCATTGGACGTCTTAATTGGATGCAGTGGTTGAGGCCATGTAGAGTTTTGCAATCTGTACAGATCGTTGGACGTCTTAATAGGGTGCAGTGGTTGCAGTTTGGCAATCTGTACAGATCGTTGGACGTCTTAATAGGGTGCAGTGGTTGCAGTTTGGCAATCTGTACAGATCGTTGGACGTCTTAATAGGGTGCAGTGGTTGCAGTTTGGCAATCTGTCGGGAACAGAAACGGTGGAACTGACGTGCACAGGTGGAAGTAAGAAATATCTTTGTCAACAGTGTGACAACAAGTGGTGATAGCGTGGTGATATTTTTACAAGTTCAATGGGCAGATCATATCTTGTTGTCTCTATAGTCTGGTCATATCACATTATCTGCTCACATGTTCAATGGGCAGATCATATCTTGTTGTCTCTATAGTCTGGTCATATCACATTATCTGCTCACATGTTCAATGGGCAGATCATATCTTGTTGTCTCTATAGTCTGGTCATATCACATTATCTGCTCACATGTTCAATGGGCAGATCATATCTTGTTGTCTCTATAGTCTGGTCATATCACATTATCTGCTCACATGTTCAATGGGCAGATCATATCTTGTTGTCTCTATAGTCTGGTCATATCACATTATCTGCTCACATGTTCAATGGGCAGATCATATCTTGTTGTCTCTATAGTCTGGTCATATCACATTATCTGCTCACATGTTCAATGGGCAGATCATATCTTGTTGTCTCTATAGTCTGGTCATATCACATTATCTGCTCACATGTTCAATGGGCAGATCATATCTTGTTGTCTCTATAGTCTGGTCATATCACATTATCTGCTCACATGTTCAATGGGCAGATCATATCTTGTTGTCTCTATAGTCTGGTCATATCACATTATCTGCTCACATGTTCAATGGGCAGATCATATCTTGTTGTCTCTATAGTCTGGTCATATCACATTATCTGCTCACATGTTCAATGGGCAGATCATATCTTGTTGTCTCTATAGTCTGGTCATATCACATTATCTGCTCACATGTTCAATGGGCAGATCATATCTTGTTGTCTCTATAGTCTGGTCATATCACATTATCTGCTCACATGTTCAATGGGCAGATCATATCTTGTTGTCTCTATAGTCTGGTCATATCACATTATCTGCTCACATGTTCAATAGACAGATCATATCTTGTTGTCTCTATAGTCTGGTCATATCACATTATCTGCTCACATGTTCAATGGGCAGATCATATCTTGTTGTCTCTATAGTCTGGTCATATCACATTATCTGCTCACAAGTTCAATGGGCAGATCATATCTTGTTGTCTCTATAGTCTGGTCATATCACATTATCTGCTCACATGTTCAATGGGCAGATCATATCTTGTTGTCTCTATAGTCTGGTCATATCACATTATCTGCTCACATGTTCAATGGGCAGATCATATCTTGTTGTCTCTATAGTCTGGTCATATCACATTATCTGCTCACATGTTCAATGGGCAGATCATATCTTGTTGTCTCTATAGTCTGGTCATATCACATTATCTGCTCACATGTTCAATGGGCAGATCATATCTTGTTGTCTCTATAGTCTGGTCATATCACATTATCTGCTCACATGTTCAATGGGCAGATCATATCTTGTTGTCTCTATAGTCTGGTCATATCACATTATCTGCTCACATGTTCAATGGGCAGATCATATCTTGTTGTCTCTATAGTCTGGTCATATCACATTATCTGCTCACATGTTCAATGGGCAGATCATATCTTGTTGTCTCTATAGTCTGGTCATATCACATTATCTGCTCACATGTTCAATAGACAGATCATATCTTGTTGTCTCTATAGTCTGGTCATATCACATTATCTGCTCACATGTTCAATAGACAGATCATATCTTGTTGTCTCTATAGTCTGGTCATATCACATTATCTGCTCACAAGTTCAATGGGCAGATCATATCTTGTTGTCTCTATAGTCTGGTCATATCACATTATCTGCTCACATGTTCAATGGGCAGATCATATCTTGTTGTCTCTATAGTCTGGTCATATCACATTATCTGCTCACATGTTCAATGGGCAGATCATATCTTGTTGTCTCTATAGTCTGGTCATATCACATTATCTGCTCACATGTTCAATGGGCAGATCATATCTTGTTGTCTCTATAGTCTGGTCATATCACATTATCTGCTCACATGTTCAATGGGCAGATCATATCTTGTTGTCTCTATAGTCTGGTCATATCACATTATCTGCTCACATGTTCAATAGACAGATCATATCTTGTTGTCTCTATAGTCTGGTCATATCACATTATCTGCTCACATGTTCAATAGACAGATCATATCTTGTTGTCTCTATAGTCTGGTCATATCACATTATCTGCTCACATGTTCAATGGGCAGATCATATCTTGTTGTCTCTATAGTCTGGTCATATCACATTATCTGCTCACATGTTCAATGGGCAGATCATATCTTGTTGTCTCTATAGTCTGGTCATATCACATTATCTGCTCACATGTTCAATGGGCAGATCATATCTTGTTGTCTCTATAGTCTGGTCATATCACATTATCTGCTCACATGTTCAATAGACAGATCATATCTTGTTGTCTCTATAGTCTGGTCATATCACATTATCTGCTCACATGTTCAATGGGCAGATCATATCTTGTTGTCTCTATAGTCTGGTCATATCACATTATCTGCTCACATGTTCAATGGGCAGATCATATCTTGTTGTCTCTATAGTCTGGTCATATCACATTATCTGCTCACATGTTCAATGGGCAGATCATATCTTGTTGTCTCTATTGTCTGGTCATATCACATTATCTGCTCACATGTTCAATGGGCAGATCATATCTTGTTGTCTCTATAGTCTGGTCATATCACATTATCTGCTCACATGTTCAATGGGCAGATCATATCTTGTTGTCTCTATAGTCTGGTCATATCACATTATCTGCTCACATGTTCAATGGGCAGATCATATCTTGTTGTCTCTATAGTCTGGTCATATCACATTATCTGCTCACATGTTCAATGGGCAGATCATATCTTGTTGTCTCTATAGTCTGGTCATATCACATTATCTGCTCACATGTTCAATGGGCAGATCATATCTTGTTGTCTCTATAGTCTGGTCATATCACATTATCTGCTCACATGTTCAATGGGCAGATCATATCTTGTTGTCTCTATAGTCTGGTCATATCACATTATCTGCTCACATGTTCAATGGGCAGATCATATCTTGTTGTCTCTATAGTCTGGTCATATCACATTATCTGCTCACATGTTCAATAGACAGATCATATCACATAATCTGCTTAGGGGTTAAATTGGCAAATCACATCTTATTGTCTTGATAGTCGGGCCATGTCACATAATTTTTGTTACTACTTCTTAAACCGAACGGTGTGGTCCAACTTTTACAAAAATGTTACATCTTCATACACTTGAGAGTCCGACTACTTAAGGACCGTATAATCCAACCTTGTCAATTGAACAAAAATGTTACATCTTCATACACTTGAGAGTCCGACTACTTAAAGACCGTATAGTCCAACCTTGTCAATTGAACAAAAATGTTACATCTTCATACACTTGAGAGTCCGACTACTTATAGACCGTACAGCTAGACCACCTGAAATGAAATCTTACGATTATTTTCTATTTTTTTAAACAACAAATGAATCACATATAACCATCACAAAACTTGATTTTTTTCTTTTACTATCTAACATTTATTGCGAACAAACCATACATTTATATTGAATCCAGTATTTAAAAAAAAACGTATAAAATCGTAATCATAGTTGCCAAAAAACTCAGCTAAGGTATAAAGGTAATTTTTGGGAAGAGAAAAGGAGGTTTAATGGTATTTTATTGTTATTTTAAGCAGACATGTTTATGTTCGTCTTTATGTCGTATTGCTTCACTTAAAGTTGGATGACACATTAAGCTAGATGACACTTTCAGCTGAATGAAACCTTCAGTTAGATGACACCTTTAGGGAGACGACACCTACAGCTACGTGATACATTCAGTTGGGTGACACCTTCAGCTAGGTGACACCTTTAGCTAGACGAGACCTTCATCTAGACGACACCTTTAGGTAGGTGACACCTTTAGCTAGGTGACATCCTTAGCTAGGTGACACCTTCAGTTTATGACACCTTTAGCTAGATGACACCTTTAGCTAGGTGACACCTTCAGCTAGATGACACCTTTAGTTAGATGACAACTTCAGCTAGATGACACATGTGGTTAGGTGACACCTTCAGCTATGACACCTTCAATTAGATGAGACCTTCAGCTAGATGACACCTTTAGCTAGGTGCACCTTTAGCTAGTTGACACCTTCAGCTAGATGAGACCTTCAGCTAGATGACACCTTTAGCTAGGTGACACCTTTAGCTAGATGACACCTTCAGGTAGGTGACACCTTTAGCTAGATGACCCTTTCAGCTAGGTGACACCTTTAGCTAGATGACACCTTCAGCTAGATGACACCTTCAGCTAGATGACACCTTTAGCTAGATGACACCTTCAGCTAGACGAGACCTTCATCTAGATGACACCTTCAGCTAGATGACACATGTGGTTAGGTGACACCTTCAGCTATGACACCTTCAATTAGATGAGACCTTCAGCTAGATGACACCTTTAGCTAGGTGCACCTTTAGCTAGTTGACACCTTCAGCTAGATGAGACCTTCAGCTAGATGACACCTTTAGCTAGGTGACACCTTTAGCTAGATGACACCTTCAGGTAGGTGACACCTTTAGCTAGATGACCCTTTCAGCTAGGTGACACCTTTAGCTAGATGACACCTTCAGCTAGATGACACCTTTAGCTAGATGACACCTTCAGCTAGATGACACCTTTAGCTAGATGACACCTTCAGCTAGACGAGACCTTCATCTAGATGACACCTTTAGCTAGATGACACCTTTAGCTAGATGACCCTTTCAGCTAGGTGACACCTTTAGCTAGATGACACCTTCAGCTAGATGACACCTTCAGCTAGGTGACACCTTTAGCTAGGTGACACCTTTAGCTAGATGAGACCTTCAGCTAGGTGACACCGTTAGCTAGATGACACCTTCATCTAGATGACACCTTTAGCTAGATGAGACCTTCGGCTAGGTGACACCTTTAGCTAGGTGACACCTTTAGCTAGGTGACACCTTTAGCTAGGTGACACCTTTAGCTAGATGACACCTTCAGCTTGGTGACACCTTTAGCTAGATGACACATTCAGCCTGAGACTCTACCATGCCACATCGACTGTCGTAAAACTGACACGCCTTCAATACAAATCAAAGCCATTTTTATAGACGAGCAGGGAACGAGGAAACAATCAAATGTTTGAAATATAAAAAAACCAGTAAAAGCTAAGGTACTAATAAAATACTTAAAAAAAAACTTTTTAAAAAACCACGTTTTTCTTGTGGACTAAAAAGTAGAAAATAACTATTTACATACATTTGATGACAAAAAACGTGGGTACGTTCACCATCAAATTTCCCGACCCATCTGCCCGACCCACGTTTTTTGTCATCAAATGTATGTAAATAGTTATTTTCTACTTTTTAGTCCACAAGAAAAACGTGGTTTTTTAAAAAGTTTTTTTTTAAGTATTTTATTTTCTCCTTTTTAGTCCGTTGCTACACATGAAAAACGTGGTTTTTAAAAAGTTTTTTATATAGTTTATTTTCTACTTTATCTAATCACTTGATTAAGTATGACTTGACTAAGTGTTTTTAAATACACGGACTAAAAAAATCTTGAGCGACCGATACGCTTTAAACAGAGAAAGGGTGTAATTTACGTTGCTGGCGTGGAGATCTACTCACGAATCACGTGATCAAATCTCCCATAAACAAACAAATAAACGCGAAGCTGAGTTAAGGAAAAACGTGTTTATGTGTATTTTAGCATGCCCAGCGTACCAACCGTGTCACCGTTAACAATGTGTTACCGTGTCCGTTCTCCTTTTTAGTCCGTTGCTACACATAAAAAACGTGGTTTTTTAAAAAGTTTTTTTTAAGTATTTTATTTTCTCCTTTTTAGTCCGTTGCTACACATGAAAAACGTGGTTTTTAAAAAAGTGTTTATAAATACACGGACTAAAAAAATCTTGAGCGACCAGGATTCGAACCTGGGTTGTCGCGGCCACAACGCGAAGTACTAACCACTATACGATCACGGCCAGCGCGCTCACATCGATTGGGGCCGAAGTAACTGTGTCAATAGGCCTCAAGTCTTGTCGGTATCTTTAGAAATCATGTCCTCAATTTTATGGTCCTTGGGGCGTAATTAAATTAAGCTAATTACGGTCACTAATTGCTAGTTTTTATGATTGCATCTGAAATTGTTAGGCGAAAGTAGCATGCATGCCAAATTTCAGGTCTCTAGAGCAATCAGAAGTGGGCTAATTTTCGATGTCAATTTTAACAACAAACAAACAAACAAACGCGAAGCTGAGTTAAGAATAAAATACTTAAAAAAAACTTTTTAAAAAACCACGTTTTTCTTGTGGACTAAAAAGTAGAAAATAACTATTTACATACATTTGATGACAAAAAACGTGGGTACGTTCACCATCAAATTTCCCGACCCATCTGCCCGACCCACGTTTTTTGTCATCAAATGTATGTAAATAGTTATTTTCTACTTTTTAGTCCACAAGAAAAACGTGGTTTTTTAAAAAGTTTTTTTTAAGTATTTTATTTTCTCCTTTTTAGTCCGTTGCTACACATGAAAAACGTGGTTTTTAAAAAGTTTTTTATATAGTTTATTTTCTACTTTATCTAATCACTTGATTAAGTATGACTTGACTAAGTGTTTTTAAATACACGGACTAAAAAAATCTTGAGCGACCGATACGCTTTAAACAGAGAAAGGGTGTAATTTACGTTGCTGGCGTGGAGATCTACTCACGAATCACGTGATCAAATCTCCCATAAACAAACAAATAAACGCGAAGCTGAGTTAAGGAAAAACGTGTTTATGTGTATTTTAGCATGCCCAGCGTACCAACCGTGTCACCGTTAACAATGTGTTACCGTGTCCGTTCTCCTTTTTAGTCCGTTGCTACACATAAAAAACGTGGTTTTTTTTAAAGTTTTTTTTAAGTATTTTATTTTCTCCTTTTTAGTCCGTTGCTACACATGAAAAACGTGGTGTTTAAAAAAGTGTTTATAAATACACGGACTAAAAATCTTGAGCGACCAGGATTCGAACCTGGGTTGTCGCGGCCACAACGCGAAGTACTAACCACTATACGATCACGGCCAGCGCGCTCACATCGATTGGGGCCGAAGTAACTGTGTCAATAGGCCTCAAGTCTTGTCGGTATCTTTAGAAATCATGTCCTCAATTTTATGGTCCTTGGGGCGTAATTAAATTAAGCTAATTACGGTCACTAATTGCTAGTTTTTATGATTGCATCTGAAATTGTTAGGCGAAAGTAGCATGCATGCCAAATTTCAGGTCTCTAGAGCAATCAGAAGTGGGCTAATTTTCGATGTCAATTTTAACAACAAACAAACAAACGCGAAGCTGAGTTAATAAAAACGTGTTAAAAACGTGTTAAAATTAGAAGAAACTTGCCTGGACAAGAGTCAAATATAGAGGTGGAGTGCACAATAATCTTGGCCATTTCAAGATACAGAAATCAAATCTTTGCTGCGCTGTTTGAAAATTTCAATCTTTCTGTAAACTTTGAGCAAGAGGGTTATTATATTACCTACATAAAGTTATGCCAGTGAGTAGTACCTACCAGAGGCGTAGCGAGGGGGGGGGGGGCGGGGGGTGCGGACCACACCGGATGACAACAATTAGGGGGGTGACACGAAGGCAAAAAAAAATGTAAACTATATAGAGAAAAATTTGAGGGGGGTGGTGCAAATCGAAAGTTTGAGGGGGGTGCAAATCGAAAGTTTGAGGGGGGTGCAAATCGAAAATTGAAAGTTTGTCTCCGGGAAGAGTCGCTACGCCTCTGAGGGGGTGACACCATTAAGTGCCGCACCGGGTGACACCCGACCTCGCTACGCCACTGGTACCTACATATAGGTAAAGTTACCCTTTCGTTTCTTTCTCTTCTTCTTCTTCTTCGTTCTTAAATTGTACTTTTGGAAAGGATCGAACTCGAGACTTTTCGGTTTAGCAACAATGAGCTTTACCGACTTGACCACGTCACCCTTTTGTTTGTGGCGATCTATGGGGCAGATAGAGTTCAGTTCACCTGGTTTTTTTTTGTGACCGCGGCAAATGAAGGCATAAACTGGTCAGCATTATGCCCAGCCGCCTCTACTCTCCCTCACGGTAGGCATGTACACGTCAGAGCTGAACGGTCTTAGGTACGTCCTACAGCCCGGGATCCGAACACAAGATTTCCGGGTTAGTAGTCGTGTGCTCTACCGTCCAAACCACCCCGTCCTATTTGTACCAACACATGGTCTGGTTATAAACATTATATATATATATATATATATATATATATATAATTTATAAATATATATATATATATATATATATATATATATATATATATATATATATATATATATATATATATATATATATATATATATATATATATATATATTTCAGACAGGAACCTATCAAATCTGGGTCTTAATACATTGATGTCTTCAACTGGTGAAACTGACATCTTTAAGTCCTGTACGCTGATGTCGTTAACGGGCATACATTGACGTCGTTAACGGGCATACATTGACGTTTTTAACTTGTGTACAGTGACGTCATTAACTGGGGTACTCTGACGTCTACCTGGTTTGTGAAACCCAAAACCTACTCCACATAATCATCAAATCAACTTTAGACCACCCCAACCTCATTTAATGGTTTATGTCTTTTCTTTCACACGGTGACAGGTGCCTTCACTTGCAGTTACATTGATCTAAACAACAGCAAGGTCCATAAAAACGTTAAATAATGCCTTTGATGTCCTCATATACGACCAACTAGGACGATAGATACGACCAAATAGGACGTTAGATACGACCAACTAGGACGTTACATACGACCAACTAGGACGATAGACGTTAGATACGACCAACTAGGACGTTACACGTTAGATACGACCAACTAGGACGTTATATACGACCAACTAGGACGTTAGATACGACCAACTAGGACGTTAGACGTTAGATACGACCAACTAGGACGTTAGACGTTAGATACGACCAACTAGGACGTTAGACGTTAGATACGACCAACTAGGACGTTAGATACGACCAACTAGGACGTTAGATACGACCAACTAGGACGTTAGATATGACCAACTAGGACGTTAGATACGACCAACTAGGACGTAAGCCGTTAGATACGACCAACTAGGACGTTAGACGTTAGATACGACCAACTAGGACGTTAGATACGACCAACTAGGACGTTAGATACGACCAACTAGGACGTTAGATACGACCAACTAGGACGTTAGATACGACCAACTAGGACGTTAGACGTTATATACGACCAACTAGGACGTTAGATACGACCAACTAGGACGTTACATACCACCAACTAGGACGTTAGATACGACCAACTAGGACGTTAGATACGCCCAACTAGGACGTTAGACGTTAGATACGACCAACTAGGACGTTAGACGTTATATACGACCAACTAGGACGTTAGATACGACCAACTAGGACGTTACATACGACCAACTAGGACGATAGACGTTAGATACGACCAACTAGGACGTTAGATACGACCAACTAGGACGTTAGATACGCCCAACTAGGACGTTAGACGTTAGATACGACCAACTAGGACGTTAGACGTTAGATACGACCAACTAGGACGTTAGATACGACCAACTAGGACGTTGGACGCTAGATACGACCAACTAGGACGTTAGACGTTAGATACGACCAACTAGGACGTTAGACGTTAGATACGACCAACTAGGACGTTAGACGTTAGATACGACCAACTAGGACGTTAGACGTTAGATACGACCAACTAGGACGTTAGATACGACCAACTAGGACGTTAGACGTTAGATACGACCAACTAGGACGTTAGATACGACCAACTAGGACGTTAGATACGACCAACTAGGACGTTAGATACGACCAACTAGGACGTTAGATACGACCAACTAGGACGTTAGATACGACCAACTAGGACGTTAGATACGACCAACTAGGACGTTAGACGTTAGATACAACCAACTAGGACGTTAGATACGACCAACTAGGACGTTAGATACGACCAACTAGGACGTTAGATACGACCAACTAGGACGTTAGATACGACCAACTAGGACGTTAGACGTTAGATACGACCAACTAGGACGTTAGACGTTAGATACGACCAACTAGGACGTTAGATACGACCAACGAGAACGTTAGATACGACCAACTAGGACGTTAGATACGACCAACTAGGACGTTAGATACGACCAACTAGGACGTTAGATACGACCAACTAGGACGTTAGATACGACCAACTAGGACGTTAGACGTTGTATACGACCAACTAGGACGTTAGATACGACCAACTAGGACGTTACATACCACCAACTAGGACGTTAGATACGACCAACTAGGACGTTAGATACGCCCAACTAGGACGTTAGACGTTAGATACGACCAACTAGGACGTTAGACGTTATATACGACCAACTAGGACGTTAGATACGACCAACTAGGACGTTACATACGACCAACTAGGACGATAGACGTTAGATACGACCAACTAGGACGTTAGATACGACCAACTAGGACGTTAGATACGCCCAACTAGGACGTTAGACGTTAGATACGACCAACTAGGACGTTAGACGTTAGATACGACCAACTAGGACGTTAGATACGACCAACTAGGACGTTGGACGCTAGATACGACCAACTAGGACGTTAGACGTTAGATACGACCAACTAGGACGTTAGACGTTAGATACGACCAACTAGGACGTTAGACGTTAGATACGACCAACTAGGACGTTAGACGTTAGATACGACCAACTAGGACGTTAGATACGACCAACTAGGACGTTAGACGTTAGATACGACCAACTAGGACGTTAGATACGACCAACTAGGACGTTAGATACGACCAACTAGGACGTTAGATACGACCAACTAGGACGTTAGATACGACCAACTAGGACGTTAGATACGACCAACTAGGACGTTAGACGTTAGATACGACCAACTAGGACGTTAGACGTTAGATACGACCAACTAGGACGTTAGATACGACCAACTAGAACGTTAGATACGACCAACTAGGACGTTAGATACGACCAACTAGGACGTTAGATACGACCAACTAGGACGTTAGATACGCCCAACTAGGACGTTAGACGTTAGATACGACCAACTAGGACGTTAGACGTTAGATACGACCAACTAGGACGTTAGACGTTAGATACGACCAACTAGGACGTTAGACGTTAGATACGACCAACTAGGACGTTAGATACGAACAACTAGGACGTTAGACGTTAGATACGACCAACTAGGACGTTAGATACGACCAACTAGGACGTTAGATGTTAGATACGACCAACTAGGACGTTAGATACGACCAACTAGGACGTTAGATACGACCAACTAGGACGTTAGATACGACCAACTAGGACGTTAGATACGACCAACTAGGACGTTAGATACGACCAACTAGGACGTTAGACGTTAGATACGACCAACTAGGACGTTAGACGTTAGATACGACCAACTAGGACGTTAGATACGACCAACTAGAACGTTAGATACGACCAACTAGGACGTTAGATACGACCAACTAGGACGTTAGATACGACCAACTAGGACGTTAGATACGCCCAACTAGGACGTTAGACGTTAGATACGACCAACTAGGACGTTAGACGTTAGATACGACCAACTAGGACGTTAGATACGACCAACTAGGACGTTAGACGTTAGATACAACCAACTAGAACGTTAGATACGACCAACTAGGACGTTAGATACGACCAACTAGGACGTTAGATACGACCAACTAGGACGTTAGATACGACCAACTAGGACGTTAGATACGACCAACTAGGACGTTAGACGTTAGATACGACCAACTAGGACGTTAGACGTTAGATACGACCAACTAGGACGTTAGATACGACCAACTAGAACGTTAGATACGACCAACTAGGACGTTAGATACGACCAACTAGGACGTTAGATACGACCAACTAGGACGATAGACGTTAGATACGACCAACTAGAACGTTAGATACGACCAACTAGGACGTTAGATACGACCAACTAGGACGTTAGACGTTATATACGACCAACTAGGACGTTGGACGTTAGATACGACCAACTAGGACGTTAGATACGACCAACTAGGACGTTAGACGTTAGATACGACCAACTAGGACGTTAGACGTTAGATACGACCAACTAGAACGTTAGATACGACCAACTAGGACGTTAGACGTTATATACGAACAACTAGGACGTTAGACGTTAGATACGACCAACTAGGACGTTAGACGTTAGATACGACCAACTAGGACGTTAGACGTTAGATACGACCAACTAGGACGTTAGATACGACCAACTAGGACGTTAGACGTTAGATACGACCAACTAGGACGTTAGACGTTAGATACGACCAACTAGGACGTTAGACGTTAGATACGACCAACTAGGACGTTAGACGTTAGATACGACCAACTAGGACGTTAGACGTTAGATACGACCAACTAGGACGTTAGATACGACCAACTAGGACGTTAGATACGACCAACTAGGACGTTAGATACGACCAACTAGAACGTTAGATACGACCAACTAGGACGTTAGATACGACCAACTAGAACGTTAGATACGACCAACTAGGACGTTAGATACGACCAACTAGAACGTTAGATACGACCAACTAGGACGTTAGACGTTAGATACGACCAACTAGGACGTTAGACGTTAGATACGAACAACTAGGACGTTAGACGTTAGATACGACCACTAGGACGTTAGACGTTAGATGCGACCAACTAGGACGTAAGATACGACCAACTAGGACGTTAGATACGACCAACTAGGACGTTAGACGTTAGATACGACCAACTAGGACGTTATATACGACCAACTAGGACGTTAAACGTTAGATACGACCAACTAGGACGTTAGACGTTAGATACGACCAACTAGGACGTTAGATACGTCGAACTAGGACGTTAGACGTTAGATACGACCAACTAGGACGTTAGACGTTAGATACGACCAACTAGGACGTTAGATACGTCCAACTAGGACGTTAGACGTTAGATACGACCAACTAGGACGTTAGACGTTAGATACGACCAACTAGGACGTTAGATACGACCAACTAGGACGTTAGATACGACCAACTAGGACGTTAGACGTTATATACGACCAACTAGGACGTTAGACGTTAGATACGACCAACTAGGACGTTAGACGTTAGATACGACCAACTAGGACGTTAGATACGACCAACTAGGACGTTAGATACGACCAACTAGGACGTTAGATACGACCAACTAGAACGTTAGATACGACCAACTAGGACGTTAGACGTTAGATACGACCAACTAGGACGTTAGATACGACCAACTAGGACGTTAGACGTTAGATACGACCAACTAGGACGTTAGATACGACCAACTAGGACGTTAGATACGACCAACTAGGACGTTAGATACGACCAACTAGGACGTTAGATACGACCAACTAGGACGTTAGACGTTAGATACGACCAACTAGGACGTTAGATACGACCAACTAGGACGTTAGATACGACCAACTAGGACGTTAGACGTTAGATACGACCAACTAGGACGTTAGATACGACCAACTAGGACGTTAGATACGACCAACTAGGACGTTAGACGTTAGATACGACCAACTAGGACGTTAGACGTTATATACGACCAACTAGGACGTTAGATACGACCAACTAGGACGTTACATACCACCAACTTGGACGTTAGATACGACCAACTAGGACGTTAGATACGACCAACTAAGACGTTAGATACGACTAACAAGGACGTTAGACGTTAAATACGACCAACTAGGACGTTAGATGCGAACAACTAGGACGTTAGACGTTAGATACGACCAACTAGGACGTTAGATACGACCAACTAGGACGTTAGACGTTAGATACGACCAACTAGGACGTTAAATACGACCAACTAGAACGTTAGATACGACCAACTAAGACGTTAGATACGACCAACTAGGACGTTAGATACGACCAACTAGGACGTTAGACGTTAGATACGACCAACTAGGACGTTAGACGTTAGATACGACCAACTAGGACGTTAGATACGACCAACTAGGACGTTAGATACGACCAACTAGGACGTTAGACGTTAGATACGACCAACTAGGACGTTAGACGTTAGATACGACCAACTAGGACGTTAGACGTTAGATACGACCAACTAGGACGTTAGATACGACCAACTAGGACGTTAGACGTTAGATACAACCAACTAGAACGTTAGATACGACCAACTAGGACGTTAGATACGACCAACTAGGACGTTAGATACAACCAACTAGGACGTTAGATACGACCAACTAGGACGATAGACGTTAGATACGACCAACTAGGACGTTAGATACGACCAACTAGGACGTTAGATACGACCAACTAGGACGTTAGACGTTAGATACGACCAACTAGGACGTTAGACGTTAGATACGACCAACTAGGACGTTAGATACGACCAACTAGGACGTTAGACGTTATATACGACCAACTAGGACGTTAGATACGACCAACTAGGACGTTAGACGTTAGATACGACCAACTAGGACGTTAGACGTTAGATACGACCAACTAGGACGATAGATACGACCAACTAGGACGATAGATACGACCAACTAGGACGTTAGATACGACCAACTAGGACGTTAGACGTTAGATACGACCAACTAGGACGTTAGACGTTAGATACGACCAACTAGGACGTTAGATACGACCAACTAGAACGTTAGATACGACCAACTAGGACGTTAGATACGACCAACTAGGACGTTAGATACGACCAACTAGGACGTTAGATACGCCCAACTAGGACGTTAGACGTTAGATACGACCAACTAGGACGTTAGACGTTAGATACGACCAACTAGGACGTTAGATACGACCAACTAGGACGTTAGACGTTAGATACAACCAACTAGAACGTTAGATACGACCAACTAGGACGTTAGATACGACCAACTAGGACGTTAGATACGACCAACTAGGACGTTAGATACGACCAACTAGGACGTTAGATACGACCAACTAGGACGTTAGATACGACCAACTAGGACGTTAGACGTTAGATACGACCAACTAGGACGTTAGACGTTAGATACGACCAACTAGGACGTTAGATACGACCAACTAGGACGTTAGATACGACCAACTAGGACGTTAGATACGACCAACTAGGACGATAGACGTTAGATACGACCAACTAGAACGTTAGATACGACCAACTAGGACGTTAGATACGACCAACTAGGACGTTAGACGTTATATACGACCAACTAGGACGTTGGACGTTAGATACGACCAACTAGGACGTTAGATACGACCAACTAGGACGTTAGACGTTAGATACGACCAACTAGGACGTTAGACGTTAGATACGACCAACTAGGACGTTAGATACGACCAACTAGGACGTTAGACGTTATATACGACCAACTAGGACGTTAGACGTTATATACGACCAACTAGGACGTTAGACGTTAGATACGACCAACTAGGACGTTAGACGTTAGATACGACCAACTAGGACGTTAGATACGACCAACTAGGACGTTAGACGTTAGATACGACCAACTAGGACGTTAGACGTTAGATACGACCAACTAGGACGTTAGACGTTAGATACGACCAACTAGGACGTTAGACGTTAGATACGACCAACTAGGACGTTAGACGTTAGATACGACCAACTAGGACGTTAGATACGACCAACTAGGACGTTAGATACGACCAACTAGAACGTTAGATACGACCAACTAGGACGTTAGATACGACCAACTAGAACGTTAGATACGACCAACTAGGACGTTAGACGTTAGATACGACCAACTAGGACGTTAGATACGACCAACTAGGACGTTAGATACGACCAACTAGGACGTTAGATACGACCAACTAGAACGTTAGATACGACCAACTAGGACGTTAGACGTTAGATACGACCAACTAGGACGTTAGATACGACCAACTAGGACGTTAGACGTTAGATACGACCAACTAGGACGTTAGATACGACCAACTAGGACGTTAGATACGACCAACTAGGACGTTAGATACGACCAACTAGGACGTTAGATACGACCAACTAGGACGTTAGACGTTAGATACGACCAACTAGGACGTTAGATACGACCAACTAGGACGTTAGATACGACCAACTAGGACGTTAGACGTTAGATACGACCAACTAGGACGTTAGATACGACCAACTAGGACGTTAGATACGACCAACTAGGACGTTAGACGTTAGATACGACCAACTAGGACGTTAGACGTTATATACGACCAACTAGGACGTTAGATACGACCAACTAGGACGTTACATACCACCAACTTGGACGTTAGATACGACCAACTAGGACGTTAGATACGACCAACTAAGACGTTAGATACGACTAACAAGGACGTTAGACGTTAAATACGACCAACTAGGACGTTAGATGCGAACAACTAGGACGTTAGACGTTAGATACGACCAACTAGGACGTTAGATACGACCAACTAGGACGTTAGACGTTAGATACGACCAACTAGGACGTTAAATACGACCAACTAGAACGTTAGATACGACCAACTAAGACGTTAGATACGACCAACTAGGACGTTAGATACGACCAACTAGGACGTTAGACGTTAGATACGACCAACTAGGACGTTAGACGTTAGATACGACCAACTAGGACGTTAGATACGACCAACTAGGACGTTAGATACGACCAACTAGGACGTTAGACGTTAGATACGACCAACTAGGACGTTAGACGTTAGATACGACCAACTAGGACGTTAGACGTTAGATACGACCAACTAGGACGTTAGATACGACCAACTAGGACGTTAGACGTTAGATACAACCAACTAGAACGTTAGATACGACCAACTAGGACGTTAGATACGACCAACTAGGACGTTAGATACAACCAACTAGGACGTTAGATACGACCAACTAGGACGATAGACGTTAGATACGACCAACTAGGACGTTAGATACGACCAACTAGGACGTTAGATACGACCAACTAGGACGTTAGACGTTAGATACGACCAACTAGGACGTTAGACGTTAGATACGACCAACTAGGACGTTAGATACGACCAACTAGGACGTTAGACGTTATATACGACCAACTAGGACGTTAGATACGACCAACTAGGACGTTAGACGTTAGATACGACCAACTAGGACGTTAGACGTTAGATACGACCAACTAGGACGATAGATACGACCAACTAGGACGATAGATACGACCAACTAGGACGTTAGATACGACCAACTAGGACGTTAGACGTTAGATACGACCAACTAGGACGTTAGACGTTAGATACGACCAACTAGGACGTTAGATACGACCAACTAGAACGTTAGATACGACCAACTAGGACGTTAGATACGACCAACTAGGACGTTAGATACGACCAACTAGGACGTTAGATACGCCCAACTAGGACGTTAGACGTTAGATACGACCAACTAGGACGTTAGACGTTAGATACGACCAACTAGGACGTTAGATACGACCAACTAGGACGTTAGACGTTAGATACAACCAACTAGAACGTTAGATACGACCAACTAGGACGTTAGATACGACCAACTAGGACGTTAGATACGACCAACTAGGACGTTAGATACGACCAACTAGGACGTTAGATACGACCAACTAGGACGTTAGATACGACCAACTAGGACGTTAGACGTTAGATACGACCAACTAGGACGTTAGACGTTAGATACGACCAACTAGGACGTTAGATACGACCAACTAGGACGTTAGATACGACCAACTAGGACGTTAGATACGACCAACTAGGACGATAGACGTTAGATACGACCAACTAGAACGTTAGATACGACCAACTAGGACGTTAGATACGACCAACTAGGACGTTAGACGTTATATACGACCAACTAGGACGTTGGACGTTAGATACGACCAACTAGGACGTTAGATACGACCAACTAGGACGTTAGACGTTAGATACGACCAACTAGGACGTTAGACGTTAGATACGACCAACTAGGACGTTAGATACGACCAACTAGGACGTTAGACGTTATATACGACCAACTAGGACGTTAGACGTTATATACGACCAACTAGGACGTTAGACGTTAGATACGACCAACTAGGACGTTAGACGTTAGATACGACCAACTAGGACGTTAGATACGACCAACTAGGACGTTAGACGTTATATACGACCAACTAGGACGTTAGACGTTAGATACGACCAACTAGGACGTTAGACGTTAGATACGACCAACTAGGACGTTAGACGTTAGATACGACCAACTAGGACGTTAGACGTTAGATACGACCAACTAGGACGTTAGATACGACCAACTAGGACGTTAGATACGACCAACTAGAACGTTAGATACGACCAACTAGGACGTTAGATACGACCAACTAGAACGTTAGATACGACCAACTAGGACGTTAGATACGACCAACTAGGACGTTAGATACGACCAACTAGGACGTTAGACGTTAGATACGACCAACTAGGACGTTAGACGTTAGATACGAACAACTAGGACGTTAGACGTTAGATACGACCACTAGGACGTTAGACGTTAGATGCGACCAACTAGGACGTTAGATACGACCAACTAGGACGTTAGATACGACCAACTAGGACGTTAGATACGACCAACTAGGACGTTAGATACGACCAACTAGGACGTTAGATACGACCAACTAGGACGTTAGACGTTAGATACGACCAACTAGGACGTTAGACGTTAGATACGACCAACTAGGACGTTAGATACGACCAACTAGAACGTTAGATACGACCAACTAGGACGTTAGATACGACCAACTAGGACGTTAGATACGACCAACTAGGACGTTAGATACGACCAACTAGGACGTTAGACGTTAGATACGACCAACTAGGACGTTAGACGTTAGATACGACCAACTAGGACGTTAGATACGACCAACTAGAACGTTAGATACGACCAACTAGGACGTTAGATACGACCAACTAGGACGTTAGATACGACCAACTAGGACGATAGACGTTAGATACGACCAACTAGAACGTTAGATACGACCAACTAGGACGTTAGATACGACCAACTAGGACGTTAGACGTTATATAAGACCAACTAGGACGTTGGACGTTAGATACGACCAACTAGGACGTTAGATACGACCAACTAGGACGTTAGACGTTAGATACGACCAACTAGGACGTTAGACGTTAGATACGACCAACTAGGACGTTAGATACGACCAACTAGGACGTTAGACGTTATATACGACCAACTAGGACGTTAGACGTTAGATACGACCAACTAGGACGTTAGACGTTAGATACGACCAACTAGGACGTTAGACGTTAGATACGACCAACTAGGACGTTAGATACGACCAACTAGGACGTTAGACGTTAGATACGACCAACTAGGACGTTAGACGTTAGATACGACCAACTAGGACGTTAGACGTTAGATACGACCAACTAGGACGTTAGACGTTAGATACGACCAACTAGGACGGTAGACGTTAGATACGACCAACTAGGACGTTAGACGTTAGATACGACCAACTAGGACGTTAGATACGACCAACTAGGACGTTAGATACGACCAACTAGGACGTTAGATACGACCAACTAGAACGTTAGATACGACCAACTAGGACGTTAGATACGACCAACTAGAACGTTAGATACGACCAGCTAGGACGTTAGATACGACCAACTAGAACGTTAGATACGACCAACTAGGACGTTAGACGTTAGATACGACCAACTAGGACGTTAGACGTTAGATACGAACAACTAGGACGTTAGACGTTAGATACGACCACTAGGACGTTAGACGTTAGATGCGACCAACTAGGACGTTAGATACGACCAACTAGGACGTTAGATACGACCAACTAGGACGTTAGACGTTAGATACGACCAACTAGGACGTTATATACGACCAACTAGGACGTTAAACGTTAGATACGACCAACTAGGACGTTAGACGTTAGATACGACCAACTAGGACGTTAGATACGACCAACTAGGACGTTAGACGTTAGATACGACCAACTAGGACGTTATATACGACCAACTAGGACGTTAAACGTTAGATACGACCAACTAGGACGTTAGACGTTAGATACGACCAACTAGGACGTTAGATACGTCCAACTAGGACGTTAGACGTTAGATACGACCAACTAGGACGTTAGACGTTAGATACGACCAACTAGGACGTTAGATACGACCAACTAGGACGTTAGACGTTAGATACGACCAACTAGAACGTTAGATACGACCAACTAGGACGTTAGATACGACCAACTAGGACGTTAGATACGACCAACTAGGACGTTAGATACGACCAACTAGGACGTTAGATACGACCAACTAGGACGTTAGATACGACCAACTAGGACGTTAGACGTTAGATACAACCAACTAGGACGTTAGATACGACCAACTAGGACGTTAGATACGACCAACTAGGACGTTAGATACGACCAACTAGGACGTTAGATACGACCAACTAGGACGTTAGACGTTATATACGACCAACTAGGACGTTAGACGTTAGATACGACCAACTAGGACGTTAGATACGACCAACGAGAACGTTAGATACGACCAACTAGGACGTTAGATACGACCAACTAGGACGTTAGATACGACCAACTAGGACGTTAGATACGCCCAACTAGGACGTTAGACGTTAGATACGACCAACTAGGACGTTAGACGTTAGATACGACCAACTAGGACGTTAGATACGACCAACTAGGACGTTACATACGACCAACTAGGACGATAGACGTTAGATACGACCAACTAGGACGTTAGATACGACCAACTAGGACGTTAGATACGCCCAACTAGGACGTTAGACGTTAGATACGACCAACTAGGACGTTAGACGTTAGATACGACCAACTAGGACGTTAGATACGACCAACTAGGACGTTGGACGCTAGATACGACCAACTAGGACGTTAGACGTTAGATACGACCATCTAGGACGTTAGACGTTAGATACGACCAACTAGGACGTTAGACGTTAGATACGACCAACTAGGACGTTAGACGTTAGATACGACCAACTAGGACGTTAGATACGAACAACTAGGACGTTAGACGTTAGATACGACCAACTAGGACGTTAGATACGACCAACTAGGACGTTAGATGTTAGATACGACCAACTAGGACGTTAGATACGACCAACTAGGACGTTAGATACGACCAACTAGGACGTTAGATACGACCAACTAGGACGTTAGATACGACCAACTAGGACGTTAGATACGACCAACTAGGACGTTAGATACGACCAACTAGGACGTTAGACGTTAGATACGACCAACTAGGACGTTAGACGTTAGATACGACCAACTAGGACGTTAGATACGACCAACTAGAACGTTAGATACGACCAACTAGGACGTTAGATACGACCAACTAGGACGTTAGATACGACCAACTAGGACGTTAGATACGCCCAACTAGGACGTTAGACGTTAGATACGACCAACTAGGACGTTAGACGTTAGATACGACCAACTAGGACGTTAGATACGACCAACTAGGACGTTAGACGTTAGATACAACCAACTAGAACGTTAGATACGACCAACTAGGACGTTAGATACGACCAACTAGGACGTTAGATACGACCAACTAGGACGTTAGATACGACCAACTAGGACGTTAGACGTTAGATACGACCAACTAGGACGTTAGACGTTAGATACGACCAACTAGGACGTTAGATACGACCAACTAGAACGTTAGATACGACCAACTAGGACGTTAGATACGACCAACTAGGACGTTAGATACGACCAACTAGGACGATAGACGTTAGATACGACCAACTAGAACGTTAGATACGACCAACTAGGACGTTAGATACGACCAACTAGGACGTTAGACGTTATATACGACCAACTAGGACGTTGGACGTTAGATACGACCAACTAGGACGTTAGATACGACCAACTAGGACGTTAGACGTTAGATACGACCAACTAGGACGTTAGACGTTAGATACGACCAACTAGGACGTTAGATACGACCAACTAGGACGTTAGACGTTATATACGACCAACTAGGACGTTAGACGTTAGATACGACCAACTAGGACGTTAGACGTTAGATACGACCAACTAGGACGTTAGACGTTAGATACGACCAACTAGGACGTTAGATACGACCAACTAGGACGTTAGACGTTAGATACGACCAACTAGGACGTTAGACGTTAGATACGACCAACTAGGACGTTAGACGTTAGATACGACCAACTAGGACGTTAGACGTTAGATACGACCAACTAGGACGTTAGACGTTAGATACGACCAACTAGGACGTTAGATACGACCAACTAGGACGTTAGATACGACCAACTAGGACGTTAGATACGACCAACTAGAACGTTAGATACGACCAACTAGGACGTTAGATACGACCAACTAGAACGTTAGATACGACCAACTAGGACGTTAGATACGACCAACTAGGACGTTAGATACGACCAACTAGGACGTTAGACGTTAGATACGACCAACTAGGACGTTAGACGTTAGATACGAACAACTAGGACGTTAGACGTTAGATACGACCACTAGGACGTTAGACGTTAGATGCGACCAACTAGGACGTTAGATACGACCAACTAGGACGTTAGATACGACCAACTAGGACGTTAGACGTTAGATACGACCAACTAGGACGTTATATACGACCAACTAGGACGTTAAACGTTAGATACGACCAACTAGGACGTTAGACGTTAGATACGACCAACTAGGACGTTAGATACGTCCAACTAGGACGTTAGACGTTAGATACGACCAACTAGGACGTTAGACGTTAGATACGACCAACTAGGACGTTAGATACGACCAACTAGGACGTTAGATACGACCAACTAGGACGTTAGACGTTATATACGACCAACTAGGACGTTAGACGTTAGATACGACCAACTAGGACGTTAGACGTTAGATACGACCAACTAGGACGTTAGATACGACCAACTAGGACGTTAGATACGACCAACTAGGACGTTAGATACGACCAACTAGAACGTTAGATACGACCAACTAGGACGTTAGACGTTAGATACGACCAACTAGGACGTTAGATACGACCAACTAGGACGTTAGACGTTAGATACGACCAACTAGGACGTTAGATACGACTAACTAGGACGTTAGATACGACCAACTAGGACGTTAGATACGACCAACTAGGACGTTAGATACGACCAACTAGGACGTTAGACGTTAGATACGACCAACTAGGACGTTAGATACGACCAACTAGGACGTTAGATACGACCAACTAGGACGTTAGACGTTAGATACGACCAACTAGGACGTTAGATACGACCAACTAGGACGTTAGATACGACCAACTAGGACGTTAGACGTTAGATACGACCAACTAGGACGTTAGACGTTATATACGACCAACTAGGACGTTAGATACGACCAACTAGGACGTTACATACCACCAACTTGGACGTTAGATACGACCAACTAGGACGTTAGATACGACCAACTAAGACGTTAGATACGACTAACTAGGACGTTAGACGTTAAATACGACCAACTAGGACGTTAGATACGACCAACTAGGACGTTAGATGCGAACAACTAGGACGTTAGACGTTAGATACGACCAACTAGGACGTTAGATACGACCAACTAGGACGTTTGACGTTAGATACGACCAACTAGGACGTTAAATACGACCAACTAGAACGTTAGATACGACCAACTAAGACGTTAGATACGACCAACTAGGACGTTAGATACGACCAACTAGGACGTTAGACGTTAGATACGACCAACTAGGACGTTAGACGTTAGATACGACCAACTAGGACGTTAGATACGACCAACTAGGACGTTAGATACGACCAACTAGGACGTTAGACGTTAGATACGACCAACTAGGACGTTAGACGTTAGATACGACCAACTAGGACGTTAGACGTTAGATACGACCAACTAGGACGTTAGATACGACCAACTAGGACGTTAGACGTTAGATACAACCAACTAGAACGTTAGATACGACCAACTAGGACGTTAGATACGACCAACTAGGACGTTAGATACAACCAACTAGGACGTTAGATACGACCAACTAGGACGATAGACGTTAGATACGACCAACTAGGACGTTAGATACGACCAACTAGGACGTTAGATACGACCAACTAGGACGTTAGACGTTAGATACGACCAACTAGGACGTTAGACGTTAGATACGACCAACTAGGACGTTAGATACGACCAACTAGGACGTTAGACGTTATATACGACCAACTAGGACGTTAGATACGACCAACTAGGACGTTAGACGTTAGATACGACCAACTAGGACGTTAGACGTTAGATACGACCAACTAGGACGATAGATACGACCAACTAGGACGATAGATACGACCAACTAGGACGTTAGATACGACCAACTAGGACGTTAGACGTTAGATACGACCAACTAGGACGTTAGACGTTAGATACGACCAACTAGGACGTTAGATACGACCAACTAGAACGTTAGATACGACCAACTAGGACGTTAGATACGACCAACTAGGACGTTAGATACGACCAACTAGGACGTTAGATACGCCCAACTAGGACGTTAGACGTTAGATACGACCAACTAGGACGTTAGACGTTAGATACGACCAACTAGGACGTTAGATACGACCAACTAGGACGTTAGACGTTAGATACAACCAACTAGAACGTTAGATACGACCAACTAGGACGTTAGATACGACCAACTAGGACGTTAGATACGACCAACTAGGACGTTAGATACGACCAACTAGGACGTTAGATACGACCAACTAGGACGTTAGCCGTTAGATACGACCAACTAGGACGTTAGACGTTAGATACGACCAACTAGGACGTTAGATACGACCAACTAGAACGTTAGATACGACCAACTAGGACGTTAGATACGACCAACTAGGACGTTAGATACGACCAACTAGGACGATAGACGTTAGATACGACCAACTAGAACGTTAGATACGACCAACTAGGACGTTAGATACGACCAACTAGGACGTTAGACGTTATATACGACCAACTAGGACGTTGGACGTTAGATACGACCAACTAGGACGTTAGATACGACCAACTAGGACGTTAGACGTTAGATACGACCAACTAGGACGTTAGACGTTAGATACGACCAACTAGGACGTTAGATACGACCAACTAGGACGTTAGACGTTATATACGACCAACTAGGACGTTAGACGTTAGATACGACCAACTAGGACGTTAGACGTTAGATACGACCAACTAGGACGTTAGACGTTAGATACGACCAACTAGGACGTTAGATACGACCAACTAGGACGTTAGACGTTAGATACGACCAACTAGGACGTTAGACGTTAGATACGACCAACTAGGACGTTAGACGTTAGATACGACCAACTAGGACGTTAGACGTTAGATACGACCAACTAGGACGTTAGACGTTAGATACGACCAACTAGGACGTTAGATACGACCAACTAGGACGTTAGATACGACCAACTAGGACGTTAGATACGACCAACTAGAACGTTAGATACGACCAACTAGGACGTTAGATACGACCAACTAGAACGTTAGATACGACCAACTAGGACGTTAGATACGACCAACTAGGACGTTAGATACGACCAACTAGGACGTTAGACGTTAGATACGACCAACTAGGACGTTAGACGTTAGATACGAACAACTAGGACGTTAGACGTTAGATACGACCACTAGGACGTTAGACGTTAGATGCGACCAACTAGGACGTTAGATACGACCAACTAGGACGTTAGATACGACCAACTAGGACGTTAGACGTTAGATACGACCAACTAGGACGTTATATACGACCAACTAGGACGTTAAACGTTAGATACGACCAACTAGGACGTTAGACGTTAGATACGACCAACTAGGACGTTAGATACGTCCAACTAGGACGTTAGACGTTAGATACGACCAACTAGGACGTTAGACGTTAGATACGACCAACTAGGACGTTAGATACGTCCAACTAGGACGTTAGACGTTAGATACGACCAACTAGGACGTTAGACGTTAGATACGACCAACTAGGACGTTAGATACGACCAACTAGGACGTTAGATACGACCAACTAGGACGTTAGACGTTATATACGACCAACTAAGACGTTAGACGTTAGATACGACCAACTAGGACGTTAGACGTTAGATACGACCAACTAGGACGTTAGATACGACCAACTAGGACGTTAGATACGACCAACTAGGACGTTAGATACGACCAACTAGAACGTTAGATACGACCAACTAGGACGTTAGACGTTAGATACGACCAACTAGGACGTTAGATACGACCAACTAGGACGTTAGACGTTAGATACGACCAACTAGGACGTTAGATACGACCAACTAGGACGTTACATACGACCAACTAGGACGTTAGATACGACCAACTAGGACGTTAGATACGACCAACTAGGACGTTAGACGTTAGATACGACCAACTAGGACGTTAGATACGACCAACTAGGACGTTAGATACGACCAACTAGGACGTTAGACGTTAGATACGACCAACTAGGACGTTAGATACGACCAACTAGGACGTTAGATACGACCAACTAGGACGTTAGACGTTAGATACGACCAACTAGGACGTTAGACGTTAGATACGACCAACTAGGACGTTAGACGTTAGATACGACCAACTAGGACGTTAGATGCGACCAACTAGGACGTTAGACGTTAGATACGACCAACTAGGACGTTAGATACGACCAACTAAGACGTTAGATACGACCAACTAGGACGTTAGACGTTAAATACGACCAACTAGGACGTTAGATACGACCAACTAGGACGTTAGATGCGAACAACTAGGACGTTAGACGTTAGATACGACCAACTAGGACGTTAGATACGACCAACTAGGACGTTAGACGTTAGATACGACCAACTAGGACGTTAAATGCGACCAACTAGAACGTTAGATACGACCAACTAAGACGTTAGATACGACCAAATAGGACGTTAGATACGACCAACTAGGACGTTAGACGTTAGATACGACCAACTAGGACGTTAGACGTTAGATACGACCAACTAGGACGTTAGATACGACCAACTAGGACGTTAGATACGACCAACTAGGACGTTAGACGTTAGATACGACCAACTAGGACGTTAGACGTTAGATACGACCAACTAGGACGTTAGACGTTAGATACGACCAACTAGGACGTTAGATACGACCAACTAGGACGTTAGACGTTAGATACAACCAACTAGAACGTTAGATACGACCAACTAGGACGTTAGATACGACCAACTAGGACGTTAGATACAACCAACTAGGACGTTAGATACGACCAACTAGGACGATAGACGTTAGATACGACCAACTAGGACGTTAGATACGACCAACTAGGACGTTAGATACGACCAACTAGGACGTTAGACGTTAGATACGACCAACTAGGACGTTAGACGTTAGATACGACCAACTAGGACGTTAGATACGACCAACTAGGACGTTAGACGTTATATACGACCAACTAGGACGTTAGATACGACCAACTAGGACGTTAGACGTTAGATACGACCAACTAGGACGTTAGACGTTAGATACGACTGTGACCTACTTAGGTCGAGTCATTTTTATTTTGACATTGTATAATTCCTTATATGGAATGATGGTGTAACACCTGGGGTTTTTCCACTGACTTATTAAGGTGTTTGAGACATAGAAATTTTCCATTAAAATCTGATTGAATGATTCTGATCAGATGATTATCCCAACCAATGGCGACATGAGTTGAGGATAACCTCCCCTGTCACAGAAGTCTTTAATTGCACTGCACACTCGCAACACGAGGCAGTTTATCTTGACCTGGCAGTCTACGAGGCAGTTTTACCTTGATCAGGCAGCCGTCCATATTGTCCGGCTATAGACTCTGACCATTTGAACGTGAGAGTACTTAAGACCTGTGTGTGCCTTGCTTTCTTCAGTTGATTTAGTCTTCTAGTTTAATATTACTTGTCGCTAAGTAAGTCTTGAAGCTACAGCAGTGTTGTGTGGTCTGTGGCTGTTCTTTAGACAGTGTAGAAATCTGTGATAGTGTTTTTTTTCCTGAATTTTGTAAGTTGGGTTTTTGATATTTTATACATTAAATATTTTATCTAGTTCATCTTTGTGTTCTGCCACAACTGTGTTCGCTGATTAAAAGGTCGTATGTAGATTGGATGAGTGTTAATTACAATAGTATCACTAGCTTCCCTAGACATTAAATTCGAGCCCTAGTGTGTCGTTGTGTTAAGTGTTCATCCACTTAGGCCGTAAGGCATTTGCATATGACCCCGAAAAAAGAATCCGGGGACGTTCTCCTTCTATTTGGCTGATAGATAGGTTAACGTTACACGACCAACTAGGACGATAGATACGACCAACTAGGACGATAGATACGATCAACTAGGACGTTAGATACGACCAACTAGGACGTTAGACGTTAGATACGACCAACTAGGACGTTAGACGTTAGATACGACCAACTAGGACGTTAGATACGACCAACTAGGACGTTAGACGTTATATACGACCAACTAGGACGTTAGATACGACCAACTAGGACGTTAGACGTTAGATACGACCAACTAGGACGTTAGACGTTAGATACGACCAACTAGGACGATAGATACGACCAACTAGGACGATAGATACGACCAACTAGGACGTTAGATGCGACCAACTAGGACGTTAGACGTTAGATACGACCAACTAGGACGTTAGATACGACCAACTAGGACGTTAGACGTTAGATACGACCTACTAGGACGTTAGACGTTAGATACGACCAACTATGACATAAGCCACGACCATCTAGGACGTTGGATACGACCCTTAGAGATGTTAAATGCAGCCCAATATAGTAGTAAAATGCGATCCATGATGACGTTTTATGCCACGAATCAGGACGTTTTATGCGGCCGGCGAGTGATTTAAACATGGCCTTTGAAGACGTCCGGTGCGGCTGATAAAGACGTCAGGTGCGGTTTATAAGACGTGAGGTGCGGCTGATAAAGACGTCCGGTGCGGCTGATCGTGTGTCTGTAAGATCAATTGTCCTTGAGATATTTTTGTCCTGAAATCATTACGCCTAAAATCTTTTGTCCTGAGATCAATTGTCCTGTCACCATATATAGTGGTGGGGGGGGGTAGAGAGGTTGGGGAAATGTATGGGGTTGTGTGTTAAAAGGGGTGGGGAAACAGGATTTGCTGGAACATTTGGTGTGAGGGATCAAAGAATTTATGGCAGTATATGGTGTGGGGGATCAAAGAATTTGTGGGAGTATATGGTGTGAGGGATCAAAGAATTTATAGCAGTATATGGTGTGGGGGATCAAAGAATTTGTGTGAGTATATGGTGTGGGGGATCAAAGAATTTGTGGGTATATCGTGTGGGGGATCCAAGAATTTGTATGAGTATATGGTGAGAGGGATCAAAGAATTTGTGGGTATATCGTGTGGGGGATCAAAGAATTTGTGTGAGTATATGGTGTGGGGGATCAAAGAAATTGTGGGAGTATATGGTGAAGGGGGAGAATGGGGCATGTGGGAATACAGGGTTGGAGTAGTCATACGTCAAGTGGGGCTTTCGACTACGGGGTAAAGACAGAGTGTGAATACAATTGTGTGAGGTAACTGGTGTCAAGGAGTAAGTTTGTTAGATGCGGCCTATGTAGACATTATATTAGGCCTATGTAGACATTATATTAGGCCTATGTAGACATTATATTAGGCCTATGTAGACATTATATTAGGCCTATGTAGACATTATATTAGGCCTATGTAGACATTATATTAGGCCTATGTAGACATTATATTAGGCCTATGTAGACATTATATTAGGCCTATGTAGACATTATATTAGGCCTATGTAGACATTATATTAGGCCTATGTAGACATTATATTAGGCCTATGTAGACATTATATTAGGCCTATGTAGACATTAGATGCGGCCTATGATGACTTTATATGTCACCTTATGTAATTAGTCACATATGTAATTAGAAGCTGCACATATGGACGTTAATAGCGGCAAATGTAGACATTAGGTGCGGCCAATAGATGCGGCACATGTAAACATTAGATACGGCACATGTAGACATTAGATGCGGCCAATACATGCGGCACATGTAGACATTAGATGCGGCCAATGTAGACATTAGATGCGGCCAATAGATGCGGCACATGTAGACATTAGATGCGGCCAATACATGCGGCACATGTAGACATTAGATGCGGCACATGTAGACATTAGATGCGGCCCATGTAGACATTAGATGCGGCCTATGTAGACATTAGATGCGGCCCATGTAGACATTAGATGCGGCCTATGTAGACATTAGATGCGGCCAATAGATGCGGCCCATGTAGACATTAGATGCGACCAATAGATGCAGCCCATGTAGACATTAGATGCGGCCCATGTAGACATTAGATGCGGCCCATGTAGACATTAGATGCGGCCAATACATGCGGCACATGTAGACATTAGATGCGGCCAATGTAGACATTAGATGCGGCCAATAGATGCGGCACATGTAGACATTAGATGCGGCCAATACATGCGGCACATGTAGACATTAGATGCGGCACATGTAGACATTAGATGCGGCCCATGTAGACATTAGATGCGGCCTATGTAGACATTAGATGCGGCCTATGATGACTTTATATGTCACCTTATGTAATTAGTCACATATGTAATTAGAAGCTGCACATATGGACGTTAATAGCGGCACATGTAGACATTAGATGCGGCCAATGGATGCGGCACATGTAGACATTAGATGCGGCAAATGTAGACATTAGGTGCGGCCAATAGATGCGGCACATGTAAACATTAGATACGGCACATGTAGACATTAGATGCGGCCAATACATGCGGCACATGTAGACATTAGATGAGGCCAATGTAGACATTAGATGCGGCCAATAGATGCGGCACATGTAGACATTAGATGCGGCCAATACATGCGGCACATGTAGACATTAGATGCGGCACATGTAGACATTAGATGCGGCCCATGTAGACATTAGATGCGGCCTATGTAGACATTAGATGCGGCCCATGTAGACATTAGATGCGGCCTATGTAGACATTAGATGCGGCCAATAGATGCGGCCCATGTAGACATTAGATGCGACCAATAGATGCGGCACATGTAGACATTAGATGCGGCCAATAGATGCGGCACATGTAGACATTAGATGCGGCCAATAGATGCGGGGTATGTAGACATTAGATGCGGCACATGTAGACATTAGATGCGGCACATGTAGACATTAGATGCGGGCTATGTAGACATTAGATGCGGCAAATGTAGACATTAGATGCGGCCCATGTAGACATTAGATGCGGCACATGTAGACATTAGATGCGGCCCATGTAGACATTAGATGCGGCACATGTAGACATTAGATGCGGCACATGTAGACATTAGATGCGGCCCATGTAGACATTAGATGCGGCCCATGTAGACATTAGATGCGACCAATAGATGCGGCACATGTAGACATTAGATGCGGCACATGTAGACATTAGATGCGACCAATAGATGCGGCCCATGTAGACATTAGATGCGACCAATAGATGCGGCACATGTAGACATTAGATGCGGCACATGTAGACATTAGATGCGGCACATGTAGACATTAGATGCGGGCTATGTAGACATTAGATGCGGCAAATGTAGACATTAGATGCGGCACATGTAGACATTAGATGCGGCACATGTAGACATTAGATGCGGCAAATGTAGACATTAGATGCGGCACATGTAGACATTAGATGCGGCAAATGTAGACATTAGATGCGGCATTTGTAGACATTAGATGCGGCACATGTAGACATTAGATGCGGCACATGTAGACATTAGATGCGACCAATAGATGCGGCACATGAGGTCCTTGAACGCGGCCTATGAGGACGCTAGATGCGACACATATAGTGGTCCATGAGGACGCTTATAGCGGCCCATGTGAAGATTAGATGCGGCTAATACATGCGGCCCTTGAGGATGTCATATACGGCTGTTTTTAGGTGCGCCCCAAGAGGGCTGCAATGAATGCCAGGTGTATGTAGTAGGGTGTATGTTGTAGGGTGTATGTAGTAGGGTGGTAAATTACGGTGTGGTGAAGAACTGGAAACAGGAGGAGGGGGGGGGGGGTAAGAAAAACATGAAAGTAAAACATTACTACAATTGCTTGTGGGTTAAACTAAAAAAAATTTAAACGGCAGGTGGGATATACAAGTTATCATTTGGTTTTGAAATAGAATCCAGTAAGTTAAAATGGTTCTCTCGCGAATCTCTCGCAAATTGAAATCACACTTCAATACTCATTCATACATAATGTATTAAAATGTTATTTTTAACTGTGGAAAAAGTTTTAATAATTTATATATTAATACTTTCGTGTATTTTAAAATTATTGTTTTTAAAAAAAAATCAATAAACTTACCAAATGGTTTCGAATACAAAACCTACTCGGCGAAGAAATCTCATCTGGTGTTGGAGATTAGACCTCAACCACGGATGTTGATCAGAGCTCAATTTGGATTAACTACGGGCAGGTATCGAAGTGATTCACAATTTCGGGCTTGTCTTGGTAAATGTGTATGTGTTGTTGTTTTTTTTTTCCCTTCCAAACTGGCAGACATTAAGTTTTATGTGTTTGTCCTGTGAAAGTGTTTTTTATTTTTTTTCAAACCTGGAACAACAAAGGGACACCAACCTGGGACAATGAAATTTTTTTTTACCTTCCGTCAACCAGACGACGTGAGGAGTTATCGGACCTGGATCATGTGCATGTCTTTGAATAAAGTCGTCTCAGGGCAGTATCAAACAGGTCGTTTAAAAACAGTTGTATTTTGCGTTAGGGGTTTGGGTGATCGCAGGGTGGACTGTGTGTGTCCAACCGGTCGGGGAACTAAAGAAATGCGATTCCCCCCCCCCCCACACACACACTCGACTTCAATTTTCATCGCGCATTGTTTTTCCAGGTCGTTTAATTTGTGCCTAGGGATCTGATGAAAATATTTTTTTTTTCCGGGCATCGAAAACTGGTCCTCAATGTTGATTTTGTTGTCGGTTCTTTCGAATTTTACAGTAAAAACTCGGCAAACTAAAACAGTTATATTTTGCGTTAGGGGTTTGGGTGTTCGCAGGGTGTTGCGTCCAACCGGTCGGGGAGATAAAGAAATGCAACCCCCCCCCCCCCCCCCCATTCACACACACACATACAAACACAATCACGGCCTTAATTTTCACCGCGCATTTTATTTTCCTCCAGCGTCTGAGAAACATTACTTACAAATTCAAGTGTCACAAGCAACTTTACGTCTCAGGGGGAAAGCTAGTATGTAACGCGTATTGTGTGTGCAGTGTTATACAAGGATATTTGTATTTTACAAAGTGACTGCGCGGCAAGTTCGAAACTACTGCGCGGCCGCGCAACGGTAACCTACGTCGCAATTGCAATATACAAGCAGATTATAGTAATAACAGAGTTTCTTCCAGGCATCTCTTCGGGGGGCTAAGCCCCCCCCCCCCCCCCCCCCCCGAAAAATTTTTACCGCCCCCCCCCCCCCCCCCGAACGAAATGAAATGTATATAATTTACATAGAAAATATATACTTTTAACAGTGTCCGCCCCCCCCCCCGAAGAAGTCTACCGCCCCCCCCCCCTCCCCCGAAAATTTCAAGTGCCCCCTGGAGAAAAAGGTCTGGAAGAAACACTGATAACAAAAACAACAGATCGGTGGGGTTTATTAAAGAAACAGTTTAAAAAATCAAAACATGTATAGGCCCATTACAGCCCAGACCTGATCCTAGCGGACACTGGATTTTTCCCTCCTGGCCCACCTGTATTTTTTCCCGGTGGCCCACCTGTATTTTTTCCTTGTCAGCCCACCTGTATTTTTTCCTGGTGGCCCACCTGTATTTTTTCCTGACGGCCCACCTGTATTTTTTCCTGACGGCCCATCTGTATTTTTTCCTTTGTCGGCCCACCTGTATTTTTCCTTTGTCGGCCCACCTGTATTTTTCCTTTGTCGGCCCACCTGTATTTTTCCTTTGTCGGCCCACCTGTATTTTTCCTTTGTCGGCCCACCTGTATTTTTTCCTGGTGGCCCACCTGTATTTGTTCTTGTCAACCCACCTGTATTTTGTTCTTGTCAACCCACCTGTATTTTTCCTTTGTCGGCCCACCTGTATTTGTTCTTGTCAACCCACCTGTATTTTTTCCTGGTGGCCCACCTGTATTTTTCCTTTGTCAGCACACCTGTATTTTTTCCCTCCTGGCCCACCTGTATTTTTTCCCTGGTGACCCACCTGCATTTGTCCTGGTTGGCCACCTGTATTTTTTCAGGTTGCCCACCTGTATTTTTTTCTGGTGGCCCACCTGTATTTTTCCAGGTTGCCCACCTGTATTTTTTTCTGGTGGCCCACCTGTATTTTTTCTTTGTCAGCCCATCTGTATTTTTTCCCGGTGGCCCACCTGTATTTTCTGGCCATGCATGTGTTATAGGTCAATTTGACCAATGTCGTTGATATGGTTTTGTTATACTAGAGGGCAGTGATGTATATATATATATATATATATATATATATATATATATATATATATATATATATATATATATATATATATATATATATATATATATATATATATATATACTTAATATACTAGGCCTAAATTTGTCATTCTCGCTGTTCTGTTTTCTTCCTCTGTTGTATCAGTTGTCTTTTCCTCGTGAAGAAACAGGCCTACGCGCGTTAGAAGACCTCAGCAAAACTAATGGATATTATTTCATTACATTTAGGTAACTGTATACAATTTTTTAAAGCAACAAAACCAAACGCCAATTTAATATTTCGTGTATTTATTTTTGTTATAATAGTTATATGTTTATAAACTTTCATAACTGACGTAAAGAGGTAAAGGGGGAACAGTGTTTCTTCCAGACATTTTTCTCCGGGGGGGGGGGGGAGCACTTCAAATTTTTGGGGGGGGGGGGGTGGGCGGACACTGTTAAAAGTATTTATTTTCTATATAAATTATATACATTTCATTTCGTTCGGGGGGCGCCCCCCCCCCCTCCCAAGAGATGCCTGGAAGAAACTCTGATGGGGAGTTGAGTAAGTCTTGCATTTTATCAGGTATATAGTTTTTACTTCTAAATTTAGATAAAAATGTATCAATTTAACAATCATTATTATGCTTACAGCAGACTGCCTAACGCGATGAACTCATTTCGTATTTTAAGTAGGCTGTTTCTTTCAACAAAGAAAAAAGTTACACCTTATGTGAAGGAAGGGTAAGCTAAACCAGTGGCGTAGCGAAGTCCGGTGTCACCCGGTGCGGCACTTAATGGTGTCACCCCCCAGAGGCCGTAGCGACCCTTCCCGGGGACAAACTTTGAATTTTCAATTTGCACCCCCCTCTAACTTTCGATTTGCGCCCCTGCCCCCCCCCCCCTCCCCCTCAAACTTTCGATTTGCACCTCTTAAAAGACTATTTAACACTCGAATTAATCACTTAATTAAGTGGAATTATAATTTTTCTCTATATATTTTGCTATTTTTTGCCTTAGTGTCACCCCCCTAAATGGTGTCGCCCGGTGCGGTCCGCACCCCCCCCCCAACCCCCCCCCCCCCCCCTTCCGCTACGCGTCTGAGCTAAACGCAAAATTATTGAAGGGGTTAATGTGACTCTTTGCGACTAGGCCTATGTGTAACTATGGGAAAATGGTACAAATCATCATTCACTGATATTTTCTTCATTCTCACGACATGTCATTCACAACGATAATTTCCTTGTAGGCCCTAAGATTAAATATTTTATTATTTCCCTTTTTTGTTACATTGTTTACTTTAAAATTCAGTCACTTCCCTTGAATAAGTGCTTCCGGTTAATGGTTGATAGATTTGTGTGCAACACGCTTGCCACTAGAAATAACATCCATACGGCAGTTGTTGTTTTACATTCACATATTGGATTATCTAATATACAACCATGGTAATTGTATATTTTTAAATGTTGTTACTCATCTAGATCTAGAGAATCTAAAGGTCTAGACTAGTTATAAAATATTTTTACTTATTCGATCTCTCTAGTCTAGTCCTAGCCAAAATCTTTAAAATGAGACTCAAACTCAAATCGTAGATTCGAAATTTTAGAATTAGATCTAGATCTAGTCTAGTCTAGATTAGATCTAGACCAAGAAGAATCTATGTCACCAAGCGAGAATAGTCTCAAGGGTATTGAGAGACTAATTATATACTTTAAACATCATTTACGGTGTAATTAAAATTAGATTCTAGAGACCCTGTGCTTAAAAAATCCTGACAGTTCTCAGTTCTGTGTTTGGTTTAGGCTGGGGGGGGGGGGGGGAGGGAGAGAGGTTCTAACCGAGATTCTAAGGGCAACTCTAAATATCGTCCACAATTTTTTTAAAAAGCAATTTGGTTTTCACATGGGGTAAAACCTTAGTTTAGCATCATAAATTCCAACGTAGCTTGTAATGTGCGATGGAGGTAACTATTAAATTAACTAATGAATATTTCTTTCATTTGGCCATATTTATGACATATTTTACATAATATAACAGATAATTGAATAACAAATCACAATCCATGACTAAACCAGTCAAAATATCCTGGAATAAACTTTAAACTACCCCGTTCGAGACAACAATGAGTAAATAAAAGCAGCTGCCATGTTTCAAAAACAACAATAGAGTAGTTTCCCTTGAAAAATTGTCTATTCGCATGTCTGTTGTGTTGATTTTGTGGTTTAATATGGTTGTTTTGTATTGTTTTAATATATGCCTGTATAGGGTAAAGGAGGGCGTTAAGAGCCACACTTTTTAGCACCTGTACATTTTTAAAGATTTCTACTAATCTAAGAATTTTTTAGTATTGAAAATATGGCAAAATTATTCTAACATATCTTACACAATATAAAAATAATAACAAAGTCTATTAAATATACTTTAAATGGGTTTAATTGAACATTTATTGTCATACCCCCAAAATCAGCATTTGGGGTGAAAGGAGCCGGGCAGTGGGGCAATAAGTATTATCTCCTAGTTTAGACTAACTCCGCAATAAAAATAATTAATTTTTAACCCCAAAATAGTTAATGCTGTGTACACACACTTTAACTGATACTAGCTATCACTAGGCCCCAATGGGCCCAGTCTACAATTGATACAATTGCAGGTGTACATAGGGCCTAAAGTCTAGTAGTTTACAGTAGGCACATTAGTATGCCTAGTGTGTAGCTAGTATACTAGTGTGTAGCTGTCCAGAGTTAACATTCTTGTATGTAAAAAGGGGTGGTACTAACTAATCTGCCTTAATGCTTTCCCCTGATAAGCCATGTGTGCTATACATTACATAACATGACATGGAGGTGAGAAATGTTGAGGGGAGAGCAGTGGTACTGGTTTCCCCTTTGTTCTCCTTGCTGGACCCTGAGGGCCATAAATTACATAAGGAGATGCTATCTCTGGTTGGCTGAGATCTAAGAACTAAGTCCATGCTACCTACAAAGAGATAAGTTTTATGGTGGGTTAGATACAGGTGGGGGCTGGGTATCATGGGGGTGAGAAATTGTGAGGGGAGAGCAGTGGTACTGGTTTCCCCTTTTTTCTCCTTGCTGGACCCTGAGGGCCATACATTACGTAAGGATATGCTATCTCTGGTTGGCTGAGATCTAAGAACTTAGTCCATGTTACCTACAAAGAGATGAAGTTTTATGGTGGGTTTGATACAGGTGGGGTCTGGCTATCATGGAGGTGAGAAATTGTGAGGGGAGAGCAGTGGTACTCATTCCTCTTTGGTCTCCACCCTGCTAGACCATGAAGGTCATATATTACATAACATGCCACCCCAGATTGTCTGAGATCTGTAACTGTAATCCATGTTACCTACAAAGAGATGAAGTTTTATGGTGGGTTTGATACAGGTGGGGTCTGGCTATCATGGAGGTGAGAAATTGTGAGGGGAGAGCAGTGGTACTCATTCCTCTTTGGTCTCCACCCTGCTAGACCATGAAGGTCATATATTACATAACATGCCACCCCAGATTGTCTGAGATCTGTAACTGTAATCCATGTTACCTACAAAGAGATGAAGTTTTATGGTGGGCCAGAAACTGGTGGGGGCTGGGTATCATGGGGGTAAGAAATTGTAAGGGGGGGGGGGGGGGGAGCAGCGGTATTAATGTGTCTGCTTACTTCCCTGCTGGACCATGAGGGTCATAAATTACATAACATACCACCCCAGATTGGCTGAGACCTAAGAACATTTATTCCTGTTACCTACAAAGAGATGAGAAGTTTTATGGTTGGTTAGAAACAGGTGGGGACTGAGTCGGCTGTATTGCCCCTTAGGGGTAATAAGTACAAGTACCATTTTAAAAATTACCTTGCTAACATCAAATGGCTGAATTTTTACTTTTTAGCAGGTTAGAATTGTAGTTCTATCATTTAGACACAAGTCTGTTTAACAATTAATACATTTTGTGTTAACAAGTCCTATACCAGTGTCATATTCAGTGGTCTAAGAAATGAGAAACTTGCACATAGGGTTTCAAGAGCCACTTAACAGTATCTGTTATAACTTTTCTAAACATGCAAGCTAGTGAAAAAAATTAATGTATTCATGTAGATTTAGTTATTATCTAACAAATAAAACCATTATGGTAATGATCAGTCAAGTTTTACTCTGATAGTGATAAAAACTTTATAGCATGATAAAATGGGACAAATGTCGGCCATTTTGTTTTGGCTCCAATAATCACTGTGCAAAATAAATTCACCAAAATAAAACTATTCTAGCCATAGCTATAAAAATAGTGTTAAAATGTACAACAACCAATGCTCTAATACAGGAACAAAGAATGGGCTTGAAAAACTCATTTGGTTTATTACAAAGTCAAGTTTCCCAAGTTATGTCTATTTGGAAAAAAAGTTCACAAAATGGTTTTATGGAGATGAGAAATTTTAGGGAAAGAGCAGTGGGATTAAATCCTGTCTCATTCTCTCCCTATTGGACCAAGTGGGTTATAAATTACATAAAATGAATCCTCTGCTTCTCTGTTATCAAAGAACAGCAGTGGTTGTTACCTCAGAAGTAGATTAGCAGTGTTATTGGGGGTTTTGTGGGGGTGGGGTGTTGATTGGGGCTTAATACCACACGGCTCTTAACGCCCTCCTTTACCCTAGTAATTTTTCTTTTTTTTTTTTCAATATAGAATCTAGTTGACATGAATGACTAATAGACCTTTTCAGATTTAATAGTGTGCATCCAAGACCACAATAATTGTTGGGAGATCGAACTTTTGAACACTTTTTTTTTTGCAGTAATCAAATCAATATTAGATCTAGATCGCCCATAAATGACGTCGCTCTGAAGATAGTAATGACAGCATACATTATTACAGAACAAACATATGAGCATATTGTTTCAGATAGAAATTGTGATTTGTGGTGGGGAGAGGTTGAGTATAACTCAGCGATGTGATTTTGAGACGGGTCAGGGGTTTTTTTCTTGAAAACGGGATGGTTGTGGGAGAAAGACCAGCTGTAGAAGTATGACGCATAATTCATTGGTGATCCATTTACTCAGTGGGGACGAATTATTTAGAAGGGTCAAGAAATGTAAAAAAGCATGCTGAGTCGCATTTCTTGAACCCCACCTTTTCATTCCTCCACTTAGCACTGAGTTAACGCTCGCGCGTGACGTCATGTAACGGTACCGCCAACTGTTTGGCTAATTTTATAGAAAAGAAGAAAAAACAAGCACTGCAGTTTTGACACTTATGCAGCGTTTAATTTGATTACTTATGTTGGTGTTCAATTAAACAGACTGAATGAAACACATGGGGCGTCGTGATTTTCTAACAGTTTCTAATACTGTTGACTCTCTACAAGCTCCCTAATAAAACTCAATAGTATTATCTAATCAATAGTAGTATAACTTTTACATCTTATATTAACAATGACCGATATAAAAACTTTTACTTCGGCGCCCCACGTTTTTCATTTTTTGTCATAATGCGCATGCAGTTTGCAATCGCTTATAGTAGAGTGATCGCTTGCATTATTGTGATGTATAGCATTTATTTTCTACTTTTTAGTTCAACAGAAAACGTGGGGGTTTTTTTTTTTTTTAATTTTAATGATAATTTTATGTTTAAGCGTCTACTGGTATTGAATTGGGAGTTTCGGAATTGACACAAGTACTGCTGTATTGAGATGTCTTGTGTCTCAAATAAAATTAGCCTAAATACATTTATTTGGATAACTTATATTGTTGTTAAATTAAACATGGTGATGTTCACATAATGCTAAATTCCTCCTTTGTCCATAAAAAAAATTCACATGCTTCTAATTTCTGCAAGCTTGTTTGTCCTGCAACATGTGTGTGTTGTCTTTCAGGGTCAGTCCCTTAAACCGCTAAACTTCAGTGGCTGATCAGCACATGCTATCCCCACTGAGGTAGTGTTACACTACAAACATGTAATATATTTTACATTGTTTTGCAATTAAAAAATAACCACTTTTGTGTAGCTAAGTGTTGAAAGTAGTTTAGCTGGCAAAAGAATCAGCCCTAGATCTTTGTGTGTTTTTTTTTCATTCCAGAATTAAATGGGAGGGGGGAGTAAAGCATTAATATATGGATAGAAAAAATAGACGTCATCAGCTGTTCACTGTGATATGGGGGTAGGAAGGTGGCATCTAAGCACCAGAGCTGTGGCTATAATATTAAGGATTTACGGAAGAATTAGCTTGAGACTAAAATTAAAAGCTGGGTATTAAAGGAATACAACACTTTACTTTAGTTGTAGTTTAATCCAAGACTATCTAACATAAAGATGTAGAGTATTAAGTCTACATTAAATTTAAATTAGTTTCTTATTTCAAATATATTGTTTTTGCTGCCATGAATATCAGATGTATGATGTCAATTCTTTAATGATCTACTTTTTCTTTGTTTAGAAACCTATTATGCTCCATGGCCATGAAAGGTCCATTACACAGATCAAGTACAACAGAGAAGGAGATCTCATTTTTTCCAGTGCAAAAGATCCCCAACCTAATGTATGGTACTCTCTCAATGGAGAAAGATTAGGCACATTTGTGGGCCATAATGGTGCTGTTTGGTGCATTGATTGTAGCTGTATCCTTCCTCTTTGCAGTTTCATTTTATTTTTAGTGTATTTCCTTTTATGACTTGTTTTATTTCATGCTAATCATGCCTCTTAAGCTAATACACCAGGTCTTGTGTTTTTCTAAGTATATCTAAATGAGTTTTAGCATGTATTCATTTTTAGTTGTTTTTTTTTTGTTACGCAATATTCAATAAGTTGAAGGTAGTTTAGGCTAGTATTTGAGTAATATTGTAGTTTATGGTTAGTGTTGTCTTAATCAGATGACTGGAGTAACTCTCTGCTTCTCAGAGGAATACCTCAATTTTATAATTTTATTCATTCATCTTTCAATCACTTGGTGTGTTGTTTTTTTTTACAATATGACTACAAAAGCTAGAACAGGGGCGAAGGTGTTTGAATTCTCATTTTGTTGTATTTACCTTAACTAATAAACAGGGGATTCATGTAAAGTACTGACAGGTGCTGCAGACAACACTTGTAAAATCTGGGACTGTCAAACTGGTAGGTTTTGTTTGATGTTAATAGTTAAATATAGCTTTCATCAGCAATGTATGTAATGTTACCAGTAACTAGTGAGTTTAAATTTGCTCATTTACTTTTCAATTGCTTTAACCATTTGATTTACTAATCTTGCTGTTTAGAAATAAGCTAGGTGTGAAAGGTCATCTTAAACAGATTAAAAAATTAATATTATAAGTAAAAGATTCAAATGCCTTAGTTTGTAGTTGCACAGTTTTCTGATTGCACATTTTTTTTTGGGGAACTGTTTATTTACGTATCATTTTTTAAACAAAAAAAATCATCATTTTTGAGTTTCTGCACTAAACTTGCCATATTGTAACAGGCACACAGTTGAACTCCCTGGAAACAAGAACAGCAGTCAGAACAAATGGATTTTCTTACAGTGGGAACCTGATCATGTTTACTACAGACAAGACTATGGGCTGTCCTTGTGAGATACACATTTATGATTTGAGAGATGGATCTCAAATGGGTAGGTCAATAGAGATGATTAGATGTGGATATATTTTGTAGTTGGAGTTTAAACTGTTTTTCAAGGCTCTGAAAGCAGATCTGTAAATAATAATTTCATGGGTTTTAGTAATTAATAATACACATGATTTGGTTAATCAACTGTGGAGCTTAAGACCTAATTATTTACCTTGCAATGATATGTCTACAGTATACAGACATAGCTAAGGAAACAGATTAATACCCTAACAAAATTTTTGGATGCATTTTGTTTAAGTTTTGCTAAATTGTGGTTTATTACTTAGCATACATGTTCAGTAAATCTTTTGTTTCTTTCTTAAATGTGTTTGAAACAATAATTTGTTTCTTTTTATAGAAAGTGGCACCCCTTTAAAGACAATCCCTATAGAAGGGAATACCAAAAAAATTACTTCCGCTATCTGGGGACCTTATGAGGATTTTATACTAACTGGACATGAGAACGGAGAGATCAATCAGTATGATTTTAAGGTATTGTCCTCTCGCTGTGTTTTCTTGGCTCAAGTTTAATAAATAGTGAAGAATTGAATGCTACCTAATTATTTCCCTGTATGCTCTTTAAAACACTCTTGTTAATGAAGTGTCAAATACTTTTATATTTGTCTACAGACTGGACATAAATTGAAAGGCTGCTTGGACCACACAAAGCAAATTAATGATATACAGCCATACAAAGACTACAGTATGTTTATTACCGCCTCTAAAGATAATACAGCCAGGGTTAGTTTTTTTTTTTTTATTCTTGTTTGGACTAGCACAGGTGTTGTGTCATTTGCTTTGAATGTAATTGAATATATTTTTAAAATATATTAAATTTAATTAAAAATTTCAATGTTCGTGTATAGTGTCCAAGTCCTTATGGGTGGGAAGATTATAACCCTGACAGATTAGTGTTTTACTCTATTGCACAATGGCAAATAATGATTTCAGACGCTGACATTTTTGAGGCCATGTGATCAGTATGTTCAGCTTTATACGGAGAACTTAAAGATACGAACATTTGTTGAAAATATGTTTGATGTTTTAAATTATAAAATATATAAACTATGTATTTAAAGAAGGAAAATAATAATAAAGGCATATTCGATTGTAGAAACACAATTTTAATTATGCAACTGGAAAAGTGTTTATTGTGACAAGAACCGCTAAAAGCAATGACGTCACGTTTAAGCTACAGAATGTACACAACACTTTTGGCTTCATCTTCCAATTTTAGTATATGAAGAGATGAAAATTTGATTTAGACATAATGTTCTATAGGGAAGATGAAGTGTTAAGTTCATCTGTTTCTGTGACCATTGAATCTAAAAGGATAGTGTTGTCAGTGCTATGTCCAGCTGCCTATATTTTCCCTGAGTAATTTGAGTCATGGCCACAACATTCCATTCCATAAATTTATTTCAAAACTGAACAAATACAAATGTATATAAAACTGAAATAGCTGCACTTTTAAAAGCCATCATGTTTATTAATGTCACTTAACAGGTTGTTTGTTTTTTTTGGGTTTTTTTTTTTAAACTTTTAAATCTTCTGAAAAAAAAAATTTTCAACAGCTGTTTGATATGGACACTCTTGAGCCAAAGAAAATCTACAAAACAGAGAGACCTGTCAATTCTGCTGCTATCTCCCCACTCCATGATCATGTAAGTCCTTAAATACTAAAAGGTTTTCTGTGGTCAGTTTTTTTAAAATACATTTTTAACTATTTACAAAATAATACTAGTTGCTTCTAAATTGTTGATCATTGGCTTTTAGTCTGATTTATTCTGAATATTTTTACGTTGATCTTTGTGTTTTATAAAATTTCTCTCATATGCCGCAGGTTGTGGTGGGTGGTGGTCAAGAGGCCATGCAGGTCACTACCACAAGCACTAGGGTTGGCAAGTTTGATGCTCGTTTCTTCCATCTTGTGTTTGAGGAAGAGTTTGGTAGGGTCAAGGGTCACTTTGGGCCCATCAACAGTGTTGCATTTCATCCAGATGGCAAAAGGTAAAACCTTGCGTTGATTATAGATTTGCTTGGTAAATTGGGTTTTATTTGCCATTGCTTACATATAGGTTTATGTTAACATTACCGCCTTAACTGTAAAATGGTTTATTTTATGATTATTGAATTTATAGCATTGTCTGTTATTAAGCTGTATAGTCCCAACCTGTTTTGTTTCTCTTACAGCTACAGTAGTGGAGGTGAAGATGGTTATGTTCGAGTACACTATTTTGATTCAAATTATTTGGACTTTTCTTTTGAGTATTGATAGAATTGCAACTTAGATATTTATTTGATTGAATTGTAAACAAACACACAAAAAAAGACATTTACAAATAAATGAGCTGTACCTCAGACCCATTCTTCTGTTTTTTAATATCTAATATTATGCTGTGATTATAGCTATGAGTTAAGACAGGTACTAGTTTATTTTAAATTGAGATGTATTTCTTTTAGAATGTTTGACACAAAAAAAAAATTTTAAGCTGACAGAATAAAATCAATAGTTATCAATGTGGTGAATTGAAATAAACAATAACCATGTTTATACTACACATTTTATTTCTTTAAAAACAGTCTGCAGATAATATTTCTGGGTCCATTAGTAATGTAAAATAATTTTAAACTATAATATTTTACATCGATTCTATTAGCTATGACACTTTTCAACATAAAAGACCTATCATAGCCGATGTCTTATTACAGTTTAATCATATGTAAATAAAAATATATGTAGGTATTGACCAAAAACAAATGAAGATGTGGCGAGGCAAATACAGGTTGAAATAGAAACTAATACAACATAGTATAACTAAAATTAACTGTATATATATATGAGAATGAGCTTTTATTTTGTATCGACATACAATGTAGAGTCATGTGAAGAAATTACAAAGGCTACAGTTGAACTGAAGTGGTTTGTGTTATCTTAATAATAAATGAACAGGATAGGAATTTAAGGCCACAAAGGAAATGGTCTAATTAGTGATCTGAGTACTTCAGATTAATATTACCTTTTGAATCTCTAAGCATCTGGTCATAAAAAGATAGTTTCCAGAAATTTCTTCTTTCAGATGCTGATCTCAAAAAAATTCAATGCTTTTCAGCTTTAAATAAATTAATCAAAGTATTTATATTATCATAATAAGAATATTAAAATATTGAAAGTAATTCTAAGGCTAAATCAGTAATCACATATTCATTGCAGTCTTTAATAACATTTGTCCCAACTTTGTAAATGACAGTTTTGATTTCATAATTTGATGCCATAGGCAACAACACCTTCAAGGCTACTGGATGAAAATTAATGTCATTGTAATAAGATTTTAAGAGTGGTAATGTACTAAAAAAAACATCACACTTATAACTTATAGAATGTGTTAAAATAAAGTTGACTTCAAGCAGCATTTAAATACAATACTCTCATTTACACAACTGTCCTTAAAAATGCCCAAAGATTGATTGAGGCTCTTCCTCATAAAATTCCTAATATTATGACTTTCTTGGTTTATATAGAAAAATATACATTAATTTGAAATTCCTTCTAATAGTAATAAAAACAATACAAGTTAAAAATTCCACAATTTAAAAAAAATGCATTACAGACAACAGAATGATTTTTAAAATTAAATAGGTTAAAGTAACTATTCACATATTTCATTTCAGGCTTCATTTTAAAACTGGATAATCCTTAACTCCATACATCAGCTGAGTAGCGTCCCTTAGATTGTAGCTTTTTAATATAATCTTCTGCATCTGCGGTACTCATATCACCTTTTGTAGTTAAAATTTTCACAAGCATAGCATGAACATCTCTTGCCATATTTTTTGCATCCCTATGAAAAACAAATGGTATAAAATTAACATGAGTACATGCAATTTTCCTAGAAAAAAAACTACAAGCGTCAATATTAAAAAGAGCATTATTGTAAAACAAAATTTTTACTATAATAAAAGGCAACTAGCATTTTATTATTATCCAAGGTGCTAGGCTTAAAGTAACACCAGTGTATAAATAAAAATCAAGGGGTCAGCGTGCGGTAAAGCTCATGGTCAGTAAAGTCCAGAGTTCAAACCCCGAGGAGATGAAGCTCAATAGCTGAGGACAGCATGCCATCTTGGAGAGTTAACTCCAAAATCAAACAACTGCTGCCTTGTATATTTGTTCTTGGATAGATAAAGGCTATAGAAGCAAATCCCAAAAGAAAAGCAGAGTCAACTGCCTATTTGCCGCATAACAGGTTGAGACATAATACTTGATTATGTTAGAGGAAATCCAGCCCGAAGAATAAAAACCACAAGCAATTTTAGTTATTTGTGTTTAGGAAATGCTTGATTTTTAACTTGAAGCCGCAAATAGTGTGAACAAGCTACTTACCCACAAATATAGATGTGTCCATTGTTATTGAGCACATTCCAAATTTCATCATGGTTTTGATCAATTAAATGTTGAACATAAATTTTCTGTGGCTGATCACGGGAAAAGGCAGTGTGCAGTTTCAGCACTTTTTTATCAACATATTTCATCAGCTCCTCTTCGTAGATGAAGTCTGTTGCCTTGTTGCGGCATCCAAAGTAGAGAATGGTATCTCCAACTGGTTTCCCTATGGTAAAAAATGGGGGCTTTATTTATAATTAATGAGTATGTATTAGGAATCGGATGCAGTAAAGCATAAATCTACGCTTCAATGGAGATAAATTTTAAAGATAGGTATCTTTCTAAAAAGAACTTTTGGTTAGTTCTTAGAAGATTTTGTTTTCTTCTGTATGGCAGGTGTAGCTTTAACTCTATAGCTATATACTTTGCCATGATATAATTAACCTTCGTCATATTCAATGGAATATTGGGGGACTGAACACATCCACAGAACTGTTAAACTGTACAGTGGTCACAAATTCATTTAACACCCCCCCCCCCCCATAATATTATGTGGTGGGTTTTTCCAGGGCCAATGCTTAGATCGCATCTAATTAGTGCCAAGTCAACAATGCAACTTTTTAAGAACATCAACTCTACCTTCTTCGTGGAAGTAGTCTCTTTCCTGGATGAAACCTCTGAAAGGTGCCAGTCCAGTTCCAGGCCCAATCATGACCACTGGTGTAGCAGGTTTGAATGGCAAGCGGAACTGAGACTTGCGCACATAAATTGGTACCCTGAGTACAGCATCACCAGAGGGTTTCTTAGAGGCCAGCCAGGACGTACACACTCCCTTGGAAACGCGGGATGTTGGTGTGGTGTACTCTATAAGGACAGCTGTGATGTGTATGCTCTTAGGGTGAACCTGTTGTAAGCAAAGCAGATCAGAATTTTGTTGAATTAAATTGAGTAAAGAAAATTAGTTTTAATGTCAGAAACAACAACCTACATAACATTGTTGTTATTTAAAATTTGTTTAAATTTTAATATTAAACCATCTCACTGGCAAGAAAAATATAAAAAATTTGTAAATTCCTATAATACATCTATCAAAGTTTACTTAATGCCAACTTGCTTTTAAAGTTAAATTTATCGACAAGAAAAAGTTTAATAGTCTACAGTTCAAATGCTTAACCTAGGGGATAGGAAAATAATTTTCTTAAAAAAAAAAGTAGTGATAATGTTAAGTTTCTTCTTACCTTAGGTGAAGAAGAGATGGAGTAGAACCTGGGCTGTAGCCTAGGCAACAACTCACATATGTGGTCAATAGGTGGTCTAAGGGAGGGGATGTCTTCCAGCACAGCCAGGATATTGCGATGGTCATTATGTATCCAGTCCTGGTACAGTTTCTGTACACGATAAAAAATCATTAGCACAGGGTGATTGTATTTGATAGTTTCAGTACACGATAATAAACAAATCACTAATGCAGGGTGATTGTTATTTGTACAGTCTCTGTACACAATAAAATCATTAACGCCTGGGTGACTGTATCTGGTAGTTTCTGTACACAATAAAATCATTAACGCAGGGTGATAGTATTTGATACAGTTTCTGTACACAATAAAATCATTAACACATGGTGATAGTATTTGATACAGTTTCTGTACACAATAAAACCATTAGCACAGGTTGATTGTATTTGATACAGTTTTGGTACACATTAAAATCATTAACGCAGGGTGATTATATTTGGTACAGTTTCTGGACAAAACAACAGACAAAATGTTAACACTGGGTGATTGATGAAATCAGCATGAACTGCCATCTTCTTGTGACCTACTTAGGTCTAATCATGTTTTATTTTTAGTTTGACATTGTGTTAATACCATATATGGATTGATGGTGTAACAACCGGGTTTTTTCCACTGTCTTACTAAGAGTGTCTAAGACGTAGAAATTTTCCATCAAGATCTGATTGATTGATTCAGATCAGATGACCACCCCAACCAATGGCCACATGAGTTGAGGCTAATCTCCCCTGTCGCCTAAGTCTTTAACTAGATCGCCCACAGGCGACACGAGGCAGTCCACCTTGATCAAGCAGTCCATCTTGACCCGGCCGTCCATTTTGTCCGGCAATTCATTCTGACCATTTGAACGTGAGAGAACTTAAGTCCTGAGTGTGCTATGCATTCTTAAGTTGTTTTAGTATTCTAGTATTATATTACTTGTCGCCAAGTGATTCTAGATGCTATAGCAGTGTTATGTGACCTGTGGCTATTTTTATACAGTGTTAGAATCTGTGATAGTATTTTTTCTTACGCTTTGTAAGTTGGGTTTTGTCATTTTCTAAATTAAATATTTTATCTCGTTTAACCTAGTGTTCTGCCACAACTGTGTTCGCTTATTAAAGGTTGTATGCAGATTGAATGAGTTGTTAACTTCAATAGTTTCACTAGTTTTCCCTAGACATCGAAATCGAGCCCTAGTGTGTTGTTGAGTTAGTGTTCATTCATTTAGGCTTTAGGTCATTTGCATATAACCCCAAAAAAGAATCCGGGGGCGTTCACCATCTATCTGGCTGGTAGATAGGTGTCCGTTACATTCTGTACAAGTTACTTACTTTTCCCTCTTCAGTGGCATGTGTCATCTTCTGTAAAAATTCTTTATCTTTTTGGTCATCCGTGTACTCAGCAAGTTCTCCCAAAACATGAGTACGTGGAGGGTTTGTGATGTCTATGTAGTGCATCAGTGCAGTTCTGTATGAGCATGGGCAAGGGAATGGATGTTTTTTACTGGCATCCTCTGAAATAAACAAAAATAGAGATATTAGTTTCTACAATGTTTAATATTTAATTAGTGTAACAAAAAGTTTAGGATTAATAACTACCAAAGCAAATGGTAAAATTTGGAGGAATATTTCAAAAAACATTTCAATTAGAAAATATCTTGCAGTTTCAATATTAGATTCTGAATAGAAATATAAAATTCCATTCTGTGCTTGATTACAAATAATCAGTTATCAATTATTAAAAGTTGTTTCGTTATGAGAGTGCAGTTTTTTGTAGTTGACGCATACTAACTAGAAGTAAGAACTGCGTTGTAGAACAAGACTACTAATATGGAAGTTCAGATCCCTGACTCAAGCCTATTGTACATCCAAGAGTCCACCAAGTTCTGAAGTGTGGAGTCAAGTAAGCAAAGGCTGCTGGGCATATTCCTGACCACACAATCCTCTAACTGTTAAAGGTCTAAGAAGCACACAAGCTTTGCTCTATGGACCAGCCAGATCTGATTTTTTTATACGACTTTTACCAGAGCTGAGATACCACTTTAGTTGGCACATTCCTGAAGTGTTGGCAAAAACAAAAAAAAACCCACCCCAGTACACAGTGCTGCCACCTCTAGATACTGACAATGGGAGCAACAGTGTAAACAGGCTAAGTTTCTCATGCCACTTAGTCCATATTATGGTTAAAAGAATAATTTGTTACAAATTAGAAAACCATTTTAATTACCAGAATTGTCTTCATTAGGTTATACTCCAAGTTAATTTATATCCTGTATATTAGTTACAAGTTATAAATCCATTTTAATTATCAGAATTTTCTTCTTTAGATTATACCCAAGTAAATGTATATCATGTCTAGTACTTAACCCAGCATAACTTTCAGTGTGGTGGAATCATAACTGTATGAGATGGTAGAGCGCACCACAGCTAACCTGAATGTCTGTTCTCTGGCTCAAGTTAATATGACGTCCCAGAGTCCACCCAGCTCTGCTCAACACCTGACTCACATTAGGGAACGTAAAGACTGCTGGGCATAGTGCTGACCACACTACCTATTCATTTGCGATGGTCAAAGAAACAGTTGAACTGTACTTCATCTGCTCCATTGACCACTAGGTCCAAAAGGGTAGCGTTACATTTACACCAAGTGTGTACTGTTTATAGCCTGTGTTTAAGTATCTATAACATTGCTCAAGTAATATTCAGAGAACTTTAGAGATCAGAAATTTTTTAACGGACGAGAATCTTACCATCAATATTTGTAAGGGAGAAAACAGTATCCAAGTCCACACCCAATCGCTTGCCAAGTTTCTCCACAAGTTCGGAGTCATTCACTGGATAGATTGCCACATGATCACCAGTTTCATATCTGTGGAAATTTGAGTGACTCATTAAGTTTTGTCAAGACATTTATCTAATGTTTCAATTAATTGTATACAGAATTGTGCAATATAGTATGTTTTTATAAATTACCTTATTTTAGACTCAGAAATATCAAGTTCAATATGCATACAAGACCTATCACCCCCTTTATGAAGCTGTCTGTTAACTGTGATAGGAGCAAGGTAAGGGTTTTTCACATCGTAGGGACTGTAAAATAACAAGTCACGTGATTAGATCATTTTTTTTAATTAATAAAACAAATATTAATATAGATTTTAAAATAAACTGGTACAAATGAAACATGTTTATAGCAACAAGTTAAAATTTCATTCACAAAATTATAACAATACTTTTACAATAAAAACTGAAAAAATATTTTTTGTGTGAGAATCACTTTTTTTTTAGGTCTTGCTGCATTCATTTTTTTTAAAATGTTTACCAAAAAGTGACAAGAAAAAAAAAGTCACCTGACCAGTTAAGAACTCAGTTTAAACATTGCATCAAAAGAGAAGCTAAGCTGTTGAGCTAACCTTTATAATGAAAACAACTTACGGCTTCTGATTAGTGAATGAGCCAACTCTAGCTGGCTCTCCGGTAAATATTTTTTCTTTGGGGAGATCTTCTGGGACAGGAGTTAGAGCATATTGCCTTGTACTGAAATATAAATTGAAACCTTTCTTTAAAAAAAGATAAAAAAACATCACAAAATATGAAAAATTAATTGAACATGGAAGTAAAAAAATCATAACAACCTTTCTAAAACAAAAGGTAAGAATAGAAATGTAATAACAAAAAATATGAAAATTGATTTAATATTGCTGTAAATCTTATGTAGAAGAATTTTAAAATAGACAATAATGCAATTAAAACAATTATCAAATATAGCAAGAAAAAATCACAATGTGATTGAAACAACACTTTAAAAATTAAAAATAAAACAATTAAAATGTGTATACCTATTAAATAAGATGCACATGAACTTTAATTTAACTAGAGCTTTTGTTGCACAGTTTGACTTACTTTACATTTTCACCTGTTGCCTCCACACCAAAGTAAGAGCACACAGCTGGCCAGAACTTTTCCTTCCAGGTAACAAAGTCTTCTTCAATACTAACAAGAGGGAGAGAGAAAAATTTTATATAGTTTGAGGTTATTACTACTAAGAGAAAGTGATGGAAAAGATTATTTTAAAAGTCTGCTTCAATAGAGTGAGAGAAATGAAACAATTTAATTACATTGTGTGTAAACGTCTTGCAAAATCATTCCGTATTTGTTTTTAAACTGATATTTTCTATCCAAGCTAAAATGCAAAAAGACTTTTTACCTAAGTGCACACCAAAAAAAAAAGTATTTATAGTACTAACTTGGCATCATCATCCCCCAGGCCCAACTCAAAAACTCTTTCTGCTCCAAGCTCTTCCAGACGTTTGTCCACAAATTTACCCATTGAGTTGTAGTGCTCATAGGTTTTATTGCCTAGACCAAACACCTGGGTACAAAAATGTTGACTCATAATTTAAATGTAAATAAACAGGTACATTACCTAGGCTAAATTATAATTGATATAAACATACTGGTTTTATTGAATAAACAAAACACCTGTGTACAAAAATGTTGACTCATAATTTAATTGTAAATAAACAGGCTACATTACAGAGACATATAATTGATATAAACATTTAGATTTTATTGCATAAACTAAACACCGGGATAAGAAATATTCAAAATGAATTACAAATGCACAGGTTACATTAGCTATCCCCTAAAGGAATAATAATTTTGCCCATAAATTATTATCAACATATAAGTTTAATTGTCTTCCAAAATTGTCAACCAAAACAAAAACTTTACCTAATAAATTTTTTACAGATTTGAGAACCTGTAACTGATTAAACAGATACATGACACTCAAAAAAACTATAATTATAAGACTTCGGTGTGAGTATTGATAATAAATAATACCAGTATATTAACAGCAAAAACTGTGAAAGGATCAATTTTACAAAAATTGCTATCACTGTTGTTTACTTACAGCAAATCTTATACCAGCCAGGCTTTCTCCACCATTGGCCAGATATTCATGAAATTCCTGTGCATTATCTGTTGGATCTCCCTCACCATATGTTGCCATACAAAAAATGGCCAAACTGTTTTCTATCTCGGCTAGTTTTGAAAGGTCCTCCTAAAAACATGAATGTTTTACCACAATTAAATAAATTAGGTCTAATTAATAATAGGAAAAAAGATTTGTGTATGATTATTTTAGAAAATATGCATTATTAAATATATATTTTATAAATATACAACCAAATATTTTAAACTGCATTAAAAAAATTGTGTATAGATGTTACCATTTCACATTCTTCAGGATCTGCCACCATCCCTTTCATCCCATATCTTGAGGCATCTTTAGCTAAACGAGTGGCAAACTCTTCAGCTGTTCCAGTTTGTGAGCCATAAAATACAACCACATTTCTATTCTGAAACAAAACAATTATGCTGGTAAATTTGCAACACAATATGTTCAGGAGCATGGTGCAACATTTATGCATAAAATGGGGGTGTTATAGTGTTTACGGTAAAATTTCTGCACTAGAGGTAGAGAAAGTTACAAGATGAGTTTAAAGTAATAAAAAAATAACTATTAGTTTGTGTATACACCTAGATATATTGGACACAATCACTGAAAGCTCTGTATGTCATGGTGTAAGTCTAAATGTTTAGACATGGTTAAGTCAACACGCATCAACCAACTTACAGTAATGAGACAGGGGACAAATAATGATGAACAAAGAATATTTTAAGACATAGAGTGTAAGTTAAGAGTCAGGTGTAATGTGAGAATAACATGGTTGAAAGCAGGATGATGTAGGAAGCAAGAGAGAAACATAGATGTTGGCAGGGAAGAGAGTTGTTGCAGCTGCAGGGAGCAGTGCTTGTGTATTTTATGTGCTGAAATAATCTTATTAGCGGAAGCTGTTGCCTGAAGTTATTCTCTGCACAGAAATGATATACTGTCCTCTATCGCAGCATTGGTAGACATTTGTTGTAGAACACACCCTCACTGTGCATGTGTTGTGCAAGTGTAGCAGAGATCAAAACTGCTACCATGGAAACACAGGAATTTCATTTCTACAGCTAAAATTAACACTCTAGTGTAGGGGAAATTATCTGCTTCATCACTAAAATATGAGCATTGCCTTTACACTTCTGTTCACACTCAGGAAGTATTCTCTTAAACAATTCTTACATTACTACCTTGTATATATCCACACATTAATGATGGTATACTTTTTTTTCCACTGTAACTTTTTCTGGCAATGCTATGCAAATTTTTTTTTGCTTTTTTTTTTTCTGTGTCATGCCAAGGTAGTAAAAAAAAAAAATCTCAGTTCTAGCCTTCTTGGCATCTTAAACCCTTCCACATTTTACATCACCTCCTAGTGTACTTTTAAAGCCAGTGTTGTTTTTGTTTCATCCATTAAACCTTGACCATGTTCTCCCACCTTGACCAATCCATTAACCCCTTAATGAACCGGTCATCACCTAACCTCTGTTATCTACACCACTGAAGTAATATGTAAAAACAAAAAAAATAGTAGAATTCCATTTTTAACCTAATAGTCCATGGGACAAGTAAAGTAGAGTTCACCTGTTTCTATGAAGGGATAGTGTGGTCAGCGCTATGTCCAGCTGCCATTACTTTGCCTATTATGAGTTAGGTACCCATCAGAGCTGGGTGGACTCAGAGACGTTCTACTGACTTGAACCTGGATTCAAACTTGAGACTTTTGGGTTAGCAGTCTAGCACTCTACCGCTAGGCCACAAAGTCCAACGAAATAACATGTTATTTTTTTTTCAGGTGACATTTTACAACCTTTAGCACTTTTTCCAACCCTCAATTAGTGACAGTTTATCATCCAACCGCTCTGGCTGATCAAAATCATGCATTGTCTCTCAGCTCATAAGTTATGTTCATCTAGCCATCATGTTTGCCATGCCTACAGAGCCATAAACTAACGTGTTCCATTATTTAACACCAAGGCAAGTCAACAGGTGTACAGAGTTGGTATTCAACAGCAGGAATCTGGTTTCTCTGACCAAATTTTGTCTGGCTCCAAGTTCCAGATATAATATTCTTTCCCCAACCCCATCACCCCCCTTTCACAATATATATGTCTGTACTTTGGTCTACTTTTTGAGCTATGGCCTGAGTGACCCACTTTCAAGTTTAGTAAGTTGGACGGTGAATGTGACAGTTCTTGAACTTTGCAGAGGAAAGCATGAGCTGGTGTTGAATGGTGTGGTTGTGAGTGAACACATTCAACTTGGCTAGTTAACAATTTTACACACTACCTTACTCTCTGGCCAAGTTTTTTCATTACCTTTAAATTAATGAAAGGCAGTTAACAGACATTCCTGTCTCTCACCTCATTAAACAAAGTGAATATATAATGTGTATTAAAAAAAAAAAAAACAACAGGCAAGCAAACTAGCTCCACCTGTTTAGAAAATGAACATGCCTTTATACCAGAAGTGTGTATGACTACACAGTGTGTATATCTAGTCAGAGCAATATCTGCCCCTTCCCCTACCCTGTGCACTGCTGAGTTTTGGAGTCTCAAACATGTAAAATGAACTTTTTTTTTCATGACTAATTGATTAAAACATGTATTTCAGTAAAATACCATAGCAGTCTTTGGAAAAGTAATATGCTTCATTTATATGAATATGCTCAAGCATAAATTTAAGCTTGTTTTTTTAAAACCATTCTAAATTAAATGCAAATATAAGCATTTTGTTTCCATTTGTATACAGCAGGATATCAGAATGTATACAAGTTTAACAAATCAGGATTTCTATTTTGGGAGCCTTACATCAGAGAAATAACATAGCCAAAGACACTTCTGTTATCTTACAATACAATGCTAAAGCTTATACAGATTAAGATGAAAGATGTATGACACAAGATGGCTGAAGTATTATGTTAAAAAATAACAAAATATGCATTGTTTAAGATTACTCTAGATCAATATTTTACTTTTAAAATAGTTTAAATTATTATTAAACACAAGGCTTAGAGCAAATTAACAGCCAACATTATCCTTGTAATGCAATTCTTATGAGCAAATGACAGGAGAATAACTCTGCACTTACTGTGTTTTTCATTTTAGTTATAAAAGATGCATCGCTTGACTCTGATCTCTCTAAAACTGGCCTGTGAAAGAAAAAAAAATCTGGATGTTAAAAAACTAGCGGCGTATTGTTGCTCATTTTTGCTTTTGGGTACTAAAAAATTAAGTTAACTTTGTTACTTTCTATTCACTAGAATATAATGTTACATTTGTCAGGACTATCTTTACATTGTAACTATTTCTATTTATAAGAATATAATGTTACATTAGTCAGAACAAATAGGAAAAATTGTTTTTAAAATACCAAGGTTTTGAACTTACGCTATAGATAGTTTCTTAAAATTTGGTGCTTCTTGTTTTTTATTTCTCACAAAGAACCAGTAGAAAGCAAACCCCCCAGCTAATGAGAGGATGAACAAATCTGTCATTGAGATTAATGATTCAGAAACTGCCATTTCAACTTGTTCAGTTGTGCTCATGTTTTGTTCGTTTAAAATTCACACCCTGTAATGAAACAGAAATCAAAGATGTTATTTATAGGTGACAACAGAAACAACTAAATAAAAATATGCTGCTCTGTACTATTAACATGTACCACCTATCTAAATCAAAACACATTTAAAACATTTTTTTTAAATAATGACTAAATAAATGTAGTAAAAATGTTTCTATGTTGGTCTTTAGCATAATTGTAATGTTTAATTCTCAAAACATTTCATCTTTTATAAACAAAAGCAGTGTGATAACTGCTTGTACTAAATAAGTCAAAATGAGGTTTTACCAAAAGCAGCTGATGTTGGTATAAATACTGCAGTAAACCTGATCTTTTACTAACTGTAACACTTGACTACATGTACAAGGGAATTTATTGTCACCATGACACAATTCTTTGGACCACTTTGTCCTATTCATAAGAGCTGAACTGATTGCACTGTAACTCAAACATGGGAATAGACTGGAATATGCTGAAATATCCTTGCAATGACTTGCATGATTAAATTAGCAAACATTTATCAACTTTAAAAACATGTAGCGTTGCTGATTACTTTTTTAAGTATATACAACTACTTACACTATTGGAACTAATGTTACCAATGGTTTACCAATAAGGTCAAAATTTTATATTTTAAAAAAAAACATCTATATATATAATTCTCTTCTGGGAGCCGTAAGAAAACAAGCTGCAAGCGCCTCCTTGCAGTACCCTTTCTTTCTCTCTATCACTATCACTACCACCCCCACCCCACCCCCACATTGTCTGGTGAGCTGTGGTCACGCTGTTTACATTTTACAATCATAGAGACGGGTTTGGTGACGGCTATTAGGGGCAGATAATTTAGTTTGAAACGATTTTAAACTTAGAGGAGGTAACTAAGAGGAGGCTGCTTTCACGTGGGGGGGGGGGGGGGTAGTGTTTTTAAGCAAATATTTTCAGTGGCAGGATTGGTACTGTCGAATTCACAAATTATGAATTACTGAAAAGTAGAAAAAAAAACAACTAAATAGCGGCGTATGATACGCAGCGGGTCGGCTCGCTATAAATAAAACATACAAGTAGATTTTAAGTGCCAATACACTTTTAGTATATTTATAATATTTTACCAGTTTAAATCCTAAACTTCCTTTAAGAAAATATAGTATCCAGTGCATACGATGTAATATGGTGAAACACTGATTACAAATTTGTTCTACAGATAACAGTCTCTCCCATTGGCTAATCTAGTTGTTACATTTTTACTGATAACAAACAATCAAGGTGATCTTTACAGTAGGACTTCATAGCTTGACTTATCTCAAAATGCATTCTGACAAGTGCATCAAACTGGTCCAGATTTATTGATGGGACTTTTCAAGTATTACATGACTTATTGAAAATATTGGATTGGAAGCTCTTTCCAAAACAATTTGAAACACTTTATATAAGTAAATTAATTTTTTAAATATATAAAAAACTATTATTAATAACCATGTAGGTCTATAAGTGAATGAAATGTTTAATACAGAAAAATAAACAACAGATCCAATTTTATTCAAAATAAAAATTATATAGTTAGTTATTTAAAAGTTAAGAGTAAACAAGTAGTAGAAACAGGCTCAGCTGCCAGTAAAACATCACACAGCATGGGGTGTAAAGAAGACAGGAAGTCTGTTGGTACCCAGGGGACATCATTAGACATAAATAACAGCTGATGTTTAACATCAGCTGTTCACCCTGTGAATAGGATTCCCCTGAGCTCTATATGGGGTTTTGGAGCACTAAAGATATTAGTTCATTGTGGCTTGTTAAAATAAAACTACAACCACCTCTAGAAAACATCTGGAACATAGCATATGTGAATGATGGAAATGTAACTGGGACTGCAAACTTTTGAGCACTAGTCATTTAATTACTGTGCTCACTGTTAACATTTGCAAATTACCTTACTAAAATAGAGTAATCTAGACATCAACTGAATTAGTTATTATCTCTTACATGGCCATAAACAGCTTGAGCATTTTTGGGTCTATACTTCCAGATACTAGATCAATTTGTTTAGTCTCCCCCCCCCCCCCATCCCAGTGTACTGCCCCACCTGCCTTGAGTGTGGGTTGTTCAGTCAGGGGATGACCTAGGGTCACATGTCTAGGAAGCCAGAGTTTTATACATGTACCATGCCATCCCCCACATAAAAAAATTAACAATTTTTATTGACCCTCAAAAAGCACTAATTTGAAAAAATTACCCAAATAACCTGTTTAAATTATCAGGTGATATTTGCCATGAAAATAACACGTAAGTAATGTTGACATTCAACTATGAGCTGTGTATACAAATCAATACCATACCATTATATGTATCAATTACAGTTAGAATAATTCAAGCAGAGTTTGTAATATTATATGCTATAATTTTTTTTAAATGGTGTTCATCTAGATACTATCAAGTGGTGGTACAGCCTAAAAAATTGTATGCAAGTGACTGATACTCAAGGTTGACCCATATATTAAAAACAGCTTCCACAGGACTTAAAATTAACAAACCAGTGGTAAATGCCCAGCTTTAGATTGATTTGTTTTACTTTCATTAAGAGGGGGGGGGAATTAGGCTCTGAAATTTAGAAGATTAGTATTCAGTAAGACAGATTAATAATGAGGCGAAACCTCCCTTTTCCTTCACAACATCATTCTCCATGAAAATCAATCTCATAATAATCAAAATCATCTTAAATTAAATACCGGTACCAAACTATTTAATTAGATTTATGACATTCCAACAATTTCACATGTCCAATTAATGAAGCCTAACCTCCCATCACTATTTAATTAGATTTATGATATTCCAACAATTTCACATGTCCAATTAATGAAGCCTAACCTCCCATCAACCTAAAGAATATTATATTCCATAAAACCAATCTCATTAATAATATGTAATCCTACAAAACACACAATAATATTTATAATGAGAGTATATTGTAACCAGAGTTGAAATATCTAAAAACACAACAATGAAAGAGAGTATCAAAATTTAGCATCAATGCACTGCTGTACTGTGATCTTAGCTAACAGCTGGTGCATGATAATTTGATCCCTGTGCTGCAATTGTCTGAGGGACTTGTATGTCAGAGTTCAGCTATGTATAAATGGTATGAATATTCAAAATTTGGAAAGTTAAAAAGACAGAGACTAACCAGTTTTTCCTTTATTTTTTACATAAATAAATAACAATTAGTCTAAACTATAAGTAGAAGGCCTATTGAAATTTAAATGATTAGCAAAGAAACCATAAGATGCCCTCAAAAACTAACTGTTATTTTTATAAGTAACAGAAATAAATGGCATAAACAATAAGCATCTAGTGTATATAAGGTTTTAGTATTGACAAATGACCGTCAGTAATTAGTAAAATATTATTACTGTTTGATATAAAGCTTTTATAAAAGAAACAAATTTACAATTTCAAAGACTTGCTATTAAAGAGTTAGTATTTTAGCATAATACCACAAATGAAGGTATGCTAATGTTTTAAATTATTTTGTTTGGTTTTAGTGACCCTTAAAAATTAGCTAAAACATGTTGGCCTTAAGGGAAGCCAACATCAAACATTGAGTGCCATTACACATTACATAACAAAAAACTTTGGAAATTTATTTTTCTTTTTAAAAAATATATTTGGAAATTAGGATAGGCCCATATAAAGTAAGATATAAGCAATCTATAAATGGCTTTAGTGCAGATCCTAGATCAACTTTAAAAATATGCCTTGACTAAAAGTTTGACTTTATAAGTGGGTACAAAAATATTTTTGTAACATTTAAAAAATACAAACTATTCTTATATTTTGTGACATTGGCCAGAAAATCAGATCTAGATAATCTATTTCTAGATACGAGCTCCTACCTATCAGGTTGAAGGCTGTGTGGTAGTGTTTTTGTGAGATCATTGGTATTGTGAGAGTACTTGACCTACATTTAGCCTTAAATGTATTCTAATAATTAGGCTCCATAACTATATGCCTGTTTTTTATTCATTACATGTGTTACATAAGAAATGAGAGTTTGACTCAAGAAATTTTATTAAATTTTGTTTATATTTTGTTGTATTTGTAAAATTAATTTAGATCATGGGTGAGGGCAGCAAACTGCATTCCGCAGTACACACTTAATTAAACTTACATCACAAATCAAATTTATAGCAACACCACCAATCCAACCATGGCTTTGTGATGAGCCTATGTCTTATTAAATTTAAATGAAATTATTTCTCAAGTTAACCCATTCCAATGCAAGGCATACCCATTTCAAGTTAACAAAATACCAAAATTTAGGATAGGCCCAAACTGACTTAAGAATGTAACAAATAGGCCCTATGTATATTTAAAAAGTAAATAAAAAGAACACAATGTTTTTTATTTTGATAAGTACAAAATTATATTTAAAAGAGTAGGCCTATATAAACTATATTAATAAAGAATAAAAAATTTAATTTAAACCCTGGTAGTCCACTATGGCGACGAAATAAGAGTTCATCTGTTTATGTGACCTAATCCCTGTGTATGTGATTGGAGAATAATTAGCACTATGCCTAGATCTAGTAGCATTTACTTTCCTTAAAATTTAAAATGAGTCTAGTACTCATCAGCTCTGGATGGACAGAAGGATGTCTTACAAACTCAAGCATGAGATCCGAACTTGAGACTTTCAGGTAGTATCATGCTAGAAGTTGTACGCTCTACCATCCAACCAGACTGTTCCTTTATTTTTAACTATTAACAGTACCTATAGAGTATCGATAATATAGTAGAACCCTATAGAGTCTCTATAAGACTATAGACAAAACTTGTCAGAATATTGTTCCATAGCTAAACACAAACAGCCTCAGGTCTGTACCACTTCATTGTGACATATAGTATACGCCTTCTAATCTATTAGGCCTATAGGCCCTAATATATATATATATATACAATTATTAGAATATAGGGCAGGGCATAGGCCTACACCTATCTTTAAAGTTGTATAGTATTAGTAGTATTAATATTAGGCCAGGCCCATCTATAATAGATCTAGATCTATACTATTTCTTGTATTACATAATTTAAAAATCTAGGGCACATGACCTTTTTTGTGTAATGTAGATTTACAGAGGGAAAAAAGTCATGTCCTAGAATTAGATTTTTAAGTTATCAAAGCTAGATAAATTTGCTAAATTAAAATAATTAAACTGTATCTATCCTATACTCCTATACATATTCTAAAGGCACATTTATAATATGATACTTATTTATAATTTTAACTTTGACTGACAGTCTGACAGTACAGTGACATGTCAGCCTCAGTTCTCAGTTGCTACTTTCTCCTCCCAAAAATAATGGTTCACTACGTTAGATACTTCCTAAATAGACTTTATATGGGAGTAATAGAATAAAAAATTACATTACTTAATCAGAAATAGATCTAGATGTAGGTGTAAAGAATAATGCCAATTCACTTTACTCACAAAACTATGGGTGTCGAGTGCTGTAAAGCACGTCCGCAAGTTAGGACAATCGATGTTTCCTACACATAGATTCTGGTTCTAAGTCTATTTGTGCCAGATCACGTTGTTATATTATGAGCCAAATGAGGTACCGAACTATTATAATATCTTGAAATCTATATCTTGGTTGTCCATTATTTGATTGTTTTTTAATCCGTAGGGATAATTTTAAATATAACGACTATTGTTTTTTAAAGGTAGGCCTATAGGTTTAATCCAGATAATCCATATAATTAAAAAACTGAAGTCAGCTTAGATTTAAAGTATGATTATTAGACGCCAATACAGATTAGGCGTAGAGACATGGCCATGGAGTGAACCAGGTATTAAACCCCACCCCATTAAGAGAAAGTAACGTTTTTATGACCATAGTAAAGGGTCGTCCGTAAATGACATCATAATTTTGGCAAACATGTAGCCTACCTCTACACAAAGGTCACTTTCTATGTTGGCCAATTACTGTTTACAAATGTAGTAGGGCGCTTTGTCATAGCCCCCCCCCCCCTCCTACCATCATCAAAAGAGCAAAATATTACAGCTAACAATTTCTCAACCCTCTCCTAATTGATTGTTAAGTTTAAATGTGAACACACAAAACTAAAATCGTAAACCCGCGCATAGATCTGCTCAGTGTATCTTCCAGACTTTTTTCTCCGGAGGGGGGGGTAGACTTTTTTCGGGGGGGGGGGGCGGACACTGTTAAAAGTATATATTTTCTATATAAATTTCATTTCGTTCGGGGGGGGGGCGGTAGACTTTCTGAATTAGATGCCTGGAAGAAACTCTGGATCTACTTATAAAAATGAAATTTAAAAGCCACGTGCACAGTGGTTGATTAGAGAAGGGGCGACAAGGTAGGAGCCACGACCTGTATATATTATTTCCCTAGATATCGGTGTGTTTTAAGACTGTTCACGAATAATAATAATAACAATAGATTAAGGCCACCTTCGGCTTAATGTGCCGCCCGAAAACACCACGTGTAGCATATTTATAAGTGAATGGTTGATATTTCAAAATTGTATAATTAAAAATGAAAGGTCAGGTAATAAAGTTGTTTTAAGTGGGTCTTCCAAATTAGTTATGAATTAAAATTGAACCTTATAGACACACTGAATGTAAAAAGTAAAGTTCCCTTTTCAAACCTGACAGTCAATGGGACAACTGAAGTAGAGTTCACCTGTTTATGTGACCTCCGTATATAAAGAGATAGTGTTGTCAGCACTATGCCCAGCCGCCTTTACTTACCCTGTCATGAGTTAAGTACCTATCAGAGCTGGGTGGACTTAGGAACGACTCGTGACTTTCGGGATAGCAGTCTAGCGCTCTACATCTAGGCCACGTCATCCAAAGACAGAACACGGAAGCAAAACAAAAATTATCGGGTATGTTTTGTTTTTTTTAAAGAGAACACACAATGATTTGGGTTTTAAATAATTAATTAAAGTATGAAAGGAGAGCAATTAGTTAAATAGCATTGCAATTCTCCTTTCCCTTTTCGTTGCCACATAAAAGTCTTTTCTTCAGAAATATGAACTAATATTGATTACACATTCATTTCACTTGCATTTTCCGATTATGTATAACGCCCAAATATTTTTTTATGAATAGGATATCATTTTACCTGGTTTTAAACATATTCATAATTACGATGGAATTCGTTTGAAATAGTCATTCGTAATTTTAGTATGTTAAAAAATTCCTGAAGACATTAATTACTATTAAAATTATTTGCTCTTTGTTAACTGTGTGTGTTTATTTTCAAACTTACAGCACATTAATAAATACCACAATGACAACGAAACGGAATTGAAACACATGTTTGCGTCCTATAGGCTATCTATGTTGTAAGCAGTGTTTCCACTCGGAGGGGGGAGGGGGGCACTTGGGCAGACTAAATTTTTCGAGGGGGGGGGGGGGGGGGCGAACATTGATAAAAGCATATATTTTCAGGGTGTGGGGAAATTGCGAGACGCGAAAAGCGAAATGGCGAGGCGGGAAAATGCGATAAGATAATGCGAGACATACCTGCGGAATCAAGGGTAAATAGCGAGACACTTTTTGCGAAAAAAAAAGAATTTTTTTTTCATGCTTTTTTCATCTTTATTTATTTAAAATTATTTTTTTTTTTGTTTTAAAATAAACTAGCATGTAGCCATACCCTTTAACACGAGTGTTGAATGTTGTTATTTTTTATCTAGATTTTATTATATAGATAGATAGATACTAAGAAGATATCTAGATCTATCTATTAAAAAATCCTAACATCGTTGCTGTGCTACTGTCATCGCCCGCTCTCGTTAGCGAGAGGAAAATCCCGTCCAGAGTTTCTTCCAGGCATCTCTTCGGGGGGGGGGGGGGGGCGAAGCCCCCCCCGAAAAATTTTTACCGCCCCCCACCGAACGAAATGAAATTTATATAATTTATATAGAAAATATATACTTTTAACAGTGTCCGCCCCCCCCCGAAGAAAGTTTACCGCCCCCCCCCCCCCCCCGGAGATTTCAAGTGCCCCCCCCCCCCCAGAGAAAAATGTCTGGAAGAAACACTGATCCCGTCTCAGTCGGCATTAATTTTAAAAATCTAGCCCGCTCATGTTTATACAAACGTGAGCTGTGTCATTGTGAATTGGTATAATTTTGTCAGCAGGAGAGATATTCTGCAACATGTATTCATGGATTGTTGTACTTGCAAAAAGTGTATAAGTATAAACAATTCTAAAAAGTGTAATTTATTTTTTATTAAGTAATTTTAATTACAAACAAAATCTTCTGAAACAGTCCTAGCATTAATTAAACACACCTCGTCACACCATCTTTCACACATAGTACATCCAACCCAGTTCATTAGACTCCCATTTATACTGTGCTAACACAGAACACGAATATGAACAGAATGAAAAAAAAAATGTGCGTCTGTAGATAATCTGAATATAGTCCGCTATCGACAAAACTACCATTTAATAGCTAAAAGGGGTCATCCGTAAATGACGATTTTTACTCCCCTCCGTCACACATTTTCACAAAAATCCAGACCCCCCCCCCCCCCCCCACTAAAATGGCGTCACACCTCAGCCTACAACCCCCCTAAAAATTGCAGTTGAATTTTTTTTAAACATCGATATTTTCCCAAAATATTGTCTAATTTCTGTCAAAATAGAGTATTTTAATCAATTCCTATTACAATTTATTAAAACAGTTTTCTAAAACGCGAAAAACGTCTAAAATTCTTTTTCTAACATTAATTTTTTATAGTGTGACGTCACACATTTCTATGCATCAATACAAAATATGTTTGCGGCGGCACGGCGATCTTCAAAGACGGTAAATCAGGCGGCCTCGGCGTTCCACACAAAAGAAAGAAGTTGATCTATCGTCGGCGGTATTTCCGTCGGTTTCGAACAAGGTCGTATTCTAAGTCGACACAAAAGATGGGGCGGGGGGGGGGGGGGGAGTTCACAAATCATCAGTATGTCTAGCGACGGAAAAATCGAAAGTTTTAACAATGTAAAGAAAACGTGTTTGAAGTCTGGACCAAATACCACTGAAAATCGGGTGCGGTAAATTTTTCGCAGAAATCTTCGCATTTCAACACCACCCAGCGTAAGTATCGGGTTGTGGTAAAATGCGAGACAAAAAAGTCACGTGACCAACCGTTTTCGCGCCTTTTCCCGCCTCGCCATTTCGCTTTTCGCGTCTCGCAATTTCCCCACATTTCGTTTGGGGAGGGGGTGGTAGACTCTCTTCGGGGGAAGCTGCTTCCCCCGAAGAGATGCCTGGATGAAATTCTGGTTGTAAGCAACAAGCTCTTAAAATATATAACATAGCTGATTATAACAATTATAGGTCTAAAAAAGTCGAATTACTTAAAGAGCTTCCATCAAGTCGCCAACTATAGAACCGCATTGCGATTATAGTTACTTTCAGGGTAGTCCATAAATGACGTCACACTCCTTGAAGGAGGGTGTAATTTAGTAACGATGTGTGACGAGGGAGAGGGAGGATTTCAGAAAGTTTGACGCCAGCAGCATAATATAAGTGTAGGAATGCAGATTAGACAGGGAAATAACTCCATGTATGTGTTTGCTTTACTATATCCCTTCATTTTACTTCACTTTATTATTTTCAGGTCCCGGAAGGCTGTGTGTGCAGTGTTTCTTTCGGGCATCTATTCGGGGGGGGGCACAGAATGAAATGAAATTTATATAGAAATTATATACTTTTACCCGTACCCACCCCCGGAGAAAAAAAGGAAAGAGGAAAGAAAAGTCTGAAAGAAACACGGGGGGGGGGGGAGATAGAAATCATTTGGATCGGGGTCGGCGTGGTCGAGTCGGTAAAGCTCATGGTTGCTAAACCGAAAAGTCTCGAGTTGGAACCCTCGGGCAGATGAGGCTCGTTAGCTGGGGACAGCCACTCTTCTAGGAGAGACAACTCCAAAATTAAACAACTGCTGCCTTGTAGTTTGTTCTTGGTTGGACAAAGGCTATGGAAGCAAATCCAAAAAGAAAAGCAGGCTGAAATCGGAGTCAATGGCCTCAATGGCGCATAACCAGTTGACACGTAACGCTTAATTGTGTTGGAGGCGTGGTCGAGTCGGCAAAAGTTCATGGTTGATAAATTCGAACAAAGTCTCGAGTTCAAACCCACTGGCAGATAAATCTCGATCCCCTTCAACTCTAATAATTAAGAACGAAGAAGAAGAAGAAGAAGTTTGGAAAAAAAAATATGGTAGAAACAACTTCCGAAAATTTTCTCGGCGAGCGGACGAATGGTGTAGTAATGCATAAAAGTCACACGAATACGGACATTTCACATACATTCATTTATGTTATATTCTAATTAGAATAAATGTCCAGACCACCTAGATTTCGATCTAGTAGTAAAGGCTAGACTAGTTAGTAGATCTAGTCAGAGGCGTAGCGAGGGGGGGGGTGCGGGGGTGCGGACCATTTTGTGGGTGACACCAAGGTAAAAAATAGTAAAATATATAGAGAAAAAATTGAGGGGAGGGGGTGCAAATTGAAAGTTGGGGGGGGGGGGGGGGTTGCAAATCGAAAGTTTGAGGGGGGGGGGGGGGTGCAAATCAAAAATTGAAAGTTTGTCCCCGGGAAGAGTCGCTACGCCTCTGAGGGGGTGACACCATTAAGTGCCGCATCGGGTGACACCCGACTTCGCTACGCCACTGGATCTAGTAGTCTAGCAGACAAAAGAGACTTCAAAGAACATGGTCATTTTTGTATTTATAAAACAAATCTCAAGGATAAATATAGCGTTAACATATTTTAATTTTTACACACTTTTTCTATTGAGATGTGGTTTTTAAAAAATGTATTTTGTAGGATAAATGAAATTTTAAGAATCACGAAATTCTTCTTGGTAGGCTAAATCCTATCTAAGACCAGGTTCTAGAAATCTAGATCTATTCATTTATATAGCTGGTTATTCCTGTGATTTGCCAGTTAAGATAGTAAGAGATATGTTTGATATATTTCTATTATTATCTTTTAAATAGATTTACTAGATGTTCAATCATAGATCTAACTATTTGATAATTAAAATGCATATATTACAAAAGGAACATTTTACTGCATGGCTTAATACCTTTAGTTTTCTTTCGAATATTTAACTTTCTCACAATCAAAATTCTGGCCATATTATTAAAGTTTATTTACATGGCGGAGCTGGTATAGGATACCAATGTTGTACCCTCGCGTATTGAGGAAACGTTGGGTGCTCGCGGTCATATTTATTTGTTCCCTTTTGTATTTTCTTTCAGTAACACTATCAAAGGTATAACTTTTTTTCTGTACTGTACGTTAAGGAATATTCAATTATAAAACTGTTTTCCCGTTTAAGCTATCAGTAACACTAACCAAACTAACAAAAAGTGAACACTAGTCTAGTGAACAGTGAGAACAGTCTGAACTGAACACAAAGCAGAGCTGGTGAGGAGGCTGATAGTGAATTACTGAATGACAGCTGATAAAATAATAAACCTGAGCGTTTCGAATTTCGATCTAGATATAGAGTCTAGGTATCTAAATATAGTTTAGCTCTAGATCCGTGGGTTTTAAACTGGGTTTGGACTCAGTTTGGAGTCAGTCTGAGGCGGTCATCATAGGTCTACACTAGACACTGACAGTGACACTGACTCATAATAATGATTCACAACTGTATTTTCAAATTTTGTCAGTGCAGACTATAGATCTAGAACTAATTAAAAAGGGTTTACTTACAGAATACCCAAATGAAATGGATGAGATTTGGTACCTCCAAAAAAGGTTACGAACCAATACCATAGATATTTATTTTCACATATGAGCTATAAAATTTTACCATTATTCATTTTAGTCTTCAGATTACATTCTCACTGAATATCAATCAAAACGGACACTGCGACAGCCTTTCCAGTTTCAGCCAACAGAAGAGTCCAATGACACAGAGATAGTGAAGTGTCGAAATTCTAGGCAAGGTCGTGTGCTAATTGTTGATCAGAAAGGTATATTCTTTTACACCTTTATCAAGCACATTAAAGTTACACATGTTATTATTAGCTTTGTTGTAATGAAACCTTTCATTGTGCATTTAAAATTTTAGGCCTATGTTTTTTAGGTTAAATATCTTTTTTTTAGGGTATGTGTGCAGGCATGAGCACGTAGGCACCAACAAATGTTGTAATACAAAACACCCCTCGACAAAACACCATTCTTGTGAAAGCTGCCTTTCAAATGGTTGCTGTAGTATTTATGAACATTGTGTTTCTTGTTGCTTACAACCGAAAAATGTAAGTGATCTTGTAATTTTTTCAATTTTTTTGTTTTCTATGGTCCAAAGGTTAGAAGAAATAAAATTCATATCTTAAAAAATGTAATATTTTCTAAACCTACCAAATTTCATAAGATGCTTTTTATAGCCAGATTACATTACTTCTGCAAATTACTTTAGGACTTATTTTTAATATCTTTAATGCTTACAGCAACATTTGTTGAGCAAGATAGTGAAGGAAAATTTGGAAGCACCTTACAACCTCTTTATTAGTGAAGTTGAAAACGTGTTTGATTTGTGTTTAGCTAAGTGCAGAACTTCTTCACAGGTATGTCTCACAAATACTTATACTTCAGCTAACAAATAAAGATCATCTTTCTAATATTTAAAAGGAATACAGTAATACAAAGTTTTTAAATATATTTTATATAAATAATTTTTATTGATCTATATTATATTTAATTTGAGTTAAAAGCAAAATATTAACTAAATAATTTTTTACCTTTGAATAATAAATGAGCATATTATATATACATATAGACCTAATCTTAAATTAATTTTTTTTAATGGTATAGTTCATGATACATATCGTTTTAAAATGACATGTAATTTAGTTAGTTTAACATTTTTAATTTCTGTACCCCTCAGAGTGTTCAGCATGAAAATTCTTACAGAGATGCTAGTGTAAAATACTGCTATGGTGACAGGCCTCCTGACTTGCAAGTGATAGGAAGTTAACCAACTGAAGAAGATTTAGTATCTGCCTGGTCATAAAAGGACTTATTATTCTTATTTGGCATTATCCAATGCTCTCAATGGGCTGAGCTAAAGACTATATGAGTTGTACAAGCATATCTGTGATATTCATTATTGTGTCATTTATGTAAATATACATTCAAAGTTTAATCAGTGTAGCTGTACTATCTGTTGTAAAATCTTGAAGTTATTGTTTCTTAAACTTTACATGACACATTTTTAATTTTTATGTTAGTCTTGTGTAATACCACAATTCTCTACATCAAGATAATTCATTACTTCAATTGGTTGTTATTGCTTGCGGTTTAATTCTAAAGGATATATCTGCTTGTTTTATTTGCTTGTGCTATTGGATATACCACAAAAGGATAATCACACACAAAAGTTTAATTTTGAAAATGAAGAGATCAAATAAAGATTTAAAGAAGCCATTAAAGCAGTCAGCAGAGAACCAGATATTTAATCAGTTGTGGATTAACTCATGTTACCAGCAAACACTCCTTCCTTTTGCCCCATGGCACAAGGTTTGTAGACTTAATTTTGTTACCTTCAACTCTTTGTTATTACTTATTATATATACATTTTTTTTCCCCAGAACCAGACTGTTCTATATCTAACTCTATATTTATATTATATTTTATTCTATTGAGATTTTTTCGTTTAATGCTAAATCCACAAAGGCATCATGATTCAAAATTTGTGGCCATGTCTTTCATCATTTTTACACAATTCCATTTTGTTAAGTGCTTTTTATAAAATTGTTACAAAAATAAAACTTTAAAGCTTTGTTGTGAGCATTTTTATAACTGTAGTTTGAACAGTCTAGTTTTGAGAAGTGATATGCTTACCTTAAATTGTCCTAAGATGACTAAGTTTTACATCTGCTCTTAGTAGTAGAATTTTATTCAGAGAATTTTAGCATAGTATTGGACACTAATAATCTCATTTATTCTGTTGATCCTTTAAACGTTGGTCAGCTGGAAGAAGAAATTTCCCACAACCTGGCACAGAAAGTAGAAAAACAATTCAACCACCCTCAAAGGAAGGAAATGCTGATGGAAGTCTTAGGAAAACATTTTTCAGAAAAATATCTGTCACATGTTCAGCGTAATCCAGAATTACTGGTAGGTGGCTGTGATTAGCAGCTCATTTTTATCAACTATACTGTTTTGTAGATTCAATTAAGTTGCTTATAAATACTTTGCTAATTTGTTATTATTTAATATTGTTATCAATGTGTAGTTTGTAAATAATTTGTTTATTAGTTTTATTTACTATTTTGTATTTATTATTTTTACCATCACTGCTGTATTATAGATAACGTTTAGTTTGTAAATAATTAGCTAATTAGTTTAATTTGTTAGTATTTAATATTTCTATCATCACTGCTGTATTTTAGATTACGTTTAGTAGTTCATAAATAATTAGTTAATTAGTTAGTATTTAGTATAGCAATTTTATTATTATCTTACCAGGAACCAAACCACCTGCCAACGGATGAGAAAAATCGTTTGAGAATTGATGCTCAGAACTGGTTGAATAGCCAGATGTACAAAGCTGTGAAAGAGACAGGGCACGGCTACTTGCTGACAGGGATCAAGCCAGGGTATGTTATGTTATGTTATTGTTTTTTTTTTTACTTGTTTCATTTTTTGTATTAATCCTTACTTAGACCTGATAATAGCGTAATCATTACCCTAACACCAAAATTTGTAGAGAATAAAACCTTACCAGCAAAACAAGATCCAAATAATTTAGATATCAAAGTGAATTATATTTTATCTTCTCAATATTTTTTTATTTGGTTGCAATGTCTACATTGTTCAGCAGTGGATTTTGAGTAAATTCTTGTTGATAATCTCCACTTGCGTGTTGTTATAGTCATCATTTGCCCATTCTTAACAATGATTCATATCATCCTCTGTACCATGAGTTTTTTTTAATGTTATTTATTACTGTTGTAACAACATGAATTCTTTGTTGTTGTGGGTTAGTTTTCACACAGGAATACAAGCAATAGTGGCAACTTCAAATGATGACTTTATTTACACTATATACAGTGAGAATGATAAATCCATAGTTATTCATGGTAAATCCATATTAGAAGATACTCAACAAGTACAGTCACAGTCACGACTCCAAGTCATGGAGACATCTTACATTCACTGCCACAGTTCAAGTCCCAAGTCCTAGCACACAACACCCGTTCACCTTTTGCTCTCCCTTTTATACGGTCCATTCTCTCCCCTTACGTACATGAGCGATCTCACCCAAAAACATGAAAAAACACATGACGATCGCTCAGACAGTCCTTCCGCTAGCCAGGTACTCTTCATTCATGCAAAACACAATATAATAAAGATACATAATAATACAGTCTGTGACAACTGTGCCCAATTATGATTTCAAGACAGCTAATCATTATATTGTTCTTTCTATATATACATAAATAACAGGCCTTTCTTTATTTACGAGATTCATATAGATTTTTATTAAACTCAACTCAATCTTTTGTTTTTCATTTACCATTAACTTATTTTTATTTTTTTTTAAATTTATTTTTTTGTAATGTAACTTGAACTTCTTGTATTAAATCTTCCAACAGTGAACCACCTCCTACTGGACATTATGCAGAGTTTTTGCAAGACACTTTTTCCATCTTCACCACTGGGTTGGATAGGGAACTGTATCTACAAGAAAAGAAATTACTGGTAACAGAGATATCGTAATACAGTTTTTAGTTTCCTAAAACTAAAGATCAATGTATTCAGTGTAAACAAGATGTATTTCCTTAACAGAAGGTGAAGGCCAGTGAGATGAAAATCCTGACCAATGAGAAGAAGCCAGATATTTACAAGATCCCAGCACCAAGTAGACTGAAACAGTTTGGTGCAGCAGATTTGGGGATGACCAAATCTGTACCAAAACCTTCCACAGGACAAATCAAAGGTAATAATATTGGACATGTACAGGTGATATCCAGGAAGTAAATAATTTTTGAAAAATATTTTGGATTTTTTTAAATTTCTGGAAACTAGCTAGTTTGTGACTGATGCTGAATACATCCAGTTCAAAAATAAATTACTTTATATACAGTATTTATAGGAATTGCATAAAAACTTGTTTAAAAACAATTATAAATTTTATGTTTTATTTTTTATCTAGTTTTTCCATAGTAATCAGCTTTTTAAAATTAAAAAATATATTTCTTGCAAAATAACAACAGTTTTTTTCTAATTTGAACATGCAGCCATGCTTCACACTGTGGAGGGTGATCCACCACCCCTATGGGGCCCACAAAGTGACACAATAGGGACCGCTATTGTTTCCCTGCTGCAACGAGATCCTCGCAAGTTTGAGGTTGTTGCTGGCCGCTTGCATGGCCGGCAATTACCTGGCACCCTCAGGTCTTACATGTGGGCTGATGTTCTGTTTAAAGCAGAGAGGAAAAAAATGAAAGAAGTGTAAGTCTTCATTATTTGTGGGTACTTATTTGATATGGAATTGGGTTTTAATGATTAACTTTTATTTATAGATGATATCCTGGTTGAATTTTTAAAAAAAACATTTGTTTGCAGTATGTTGAAATTATTTAATTTCTAATTTTTCAGATACATTGAGAAACTGGTACGAGAAAGGTTTGCTGTAGCTGTGACTCGAGGACTGACAGACTTGAGGATAAAAAAACCTACTCAGTCTCCTATCAATGGGTTGATACAGAATGCTGTTGTTGAGGTAACTAAAGCTATTGTTTTTTTTTTTTGTAAATCACACAGGGAAAAAAATATTGCTTGTGTGTTTTGATTTTTTATTCTACTTAGACTTGTATGATAAAAACAATTCAGAAGATTTCTTTAATTATACTTTTTTAAAGTTACCCTTTTTGACCAGGCTGTCAATGGGGAAGAGGGAAAATAAATTTAACCGTTTCTGTGAGTTTGGTTTACGAAGGGATAGTTAAGTCAGGGCTAAAGGTACCTATCAGAGCCGGGTGAATGCAATGACGTCCTAGATACTTAAGCCTGGGATTCGATACACTTTGGATTATTACTTGTGTGCTGTACTATGCGACCATGTCATCCCATTATAGTTGTGTGGCATTGTTTTTAAAAAATCATCACTGTTTTCAAAATAAAGTATATTTGGATAATTAAGTTTATGTGAATTTTTCAATTTTTTATTGACTTGTTCCTTTCTATTAGCAAACATAAATAAATTTTAACTTAGTTTAAGAATATTTGGTTTCAATGTTATTTCATTTTTCATTACCAGACGTATGGCAAAACTACTAGTATGATCTCATACAAGCATATGGAGCACATGAAGGAATCCATCAGAGCACTGAATGTGTTGTATGTCTATGACAGGAGCTATGAGCCCTATCTAGTCCACTGGCTGTTTCCTATACAGCTAGCCTTCAGGAACAAGGAAGCCATGTCTGATGATAAAGGTGCAGTGTTTTTTAATGGTACTAGTTAAATATACCCAGTTGCCTGGGAAAAGAGAGAATGGGTTTATACTATAGTACATCACATATTTTACTAATACGGTCTGTGAGTTTAGTGATACAAGATGTTTATTCTGTTATGGGGCTTATCTCATCATATAGCTGTGTTTTCAATTTCATTTTATTAACCTGACACAAAGCATTAAGCAACATAGTTAGGTTTTATTCTTTTGGTTGTAAAATTGTTATGACACACCTTAAAAGTTACATTAAAAATAAATAGAACTGATGACTAAAATTAGTTTAAAGCAAATTATTCAGTGTGTGTTCTATTATATGGTGTAAAATATTAAAAGTAATTTTCTAATCAACTCATTTTTGTAAAAACTTCACTCACATTTGCTCCCTCTACCCCTCTAATTAGTTTAAGTGTACATAATTATATATTGCACTGTATATTACCTTGCTAATAATAGATTAATAAATGTTGAATTTATTATACTAACATACTTTTATAAACCAGAGAAATAATCAGTAGAATATGTGTTGGAGTTACATACCTGTTTCCCATGTTTAAATGTTTAGGAGAACATGTGTTAGAGTTGGCGATGTACCTGGATACTGTCAACTGTTTCCCATGTTTAAATGTTTAGAAGAACATGTGTTAGAGTTGGCGATGTACCTGGATACTGTCAACTGTTTCCCATGTTTAAATGTTTAGGAGAACATGTGTTAGAGTTGGCGATGTACCTGGATACTGTCAACTGTTTCCCATGTTTAAATGTTTAGGAGAACATGTGTTAGAGTTGGCGATGTACCTGGATACTGTCAACTGTTTCCCATGTTTAAATGTTTAGGAGAACATGTGTTAGAGTTGGCGATGTACCTGGATACTGTCAACTGTTTCCCATGTTTAAATGTTTAGGAGAACATGTGTTAGAGTTGGCGATGTACCTGGACATGCTCAACTCCAACTGTTTCCCAACCTGGCCCCATGTCTTTGCCATGGCGGAGCAAGTCATGATGAGGCTACAGCGGGACGACCCACATTTGCATGATCACCTGCGACGGATTGCCCCTATAAATGCTCAAGTAAACCCAAAGGTATTTTAATTCATTTCCATAAATTTCTTTATTTCACTTGCTAATTAAATGTTATTTACACAAATATCATTAAACAAACTGGTTAATTCAGGATAACATTTTAAAATGGTGGTTAAATCTCTGGTAGGAGTTTCTGGTGCAGCTTCTGCACCAAGAGAGGGAAAAAGCTGATGCACTGTTACAGCAGTCTTCATCAACAACCCCCAGAGCTCCGACATCTGACACACAGTTTCTGGCAGATCCCACCATCTTCTTGAGGAGGTGGATTGGGGAGGTTAGATTTTTTTTACATAGTGAGACAAGCTTACACGTGTTGTCAAGTATGATGCTGAAACCACATCCTCATTTTGGGAATTAAGATTTTGTAGCTACTTTTCTTAGCTTCCTACTCCCATCCTCCATCTCCTTCTTTTTGTTTTTTTTTTTAAATTTTTTTTTGCTTATATTTTGTTCTGCTCTTATCAATTTATTTTGTTTGGAGTCGTAGCCTGACTGGCAATATAAATGGCTGTTTTGTCTCTTCTAGCCAATTTTTCATCTTGTTTATCCCCACTTTTTGGTTTATTACTTCTTTATCTGTGTTCATCATTCTGCTTATATATAGACAGTTCTTTTAAAAATATCTTGGATTAATATGAAATTTATCACAGCGTTAACTTTTAATCTCGTCTATTGAAGGGTTTTGTGAGTGTGTTGGATGCCCCAGGAGTAATGTACATCTGGGATCAGCTGTTTATGCAGAACTGGACGCAAACAGCAATCATTAATGTCTGCCTTAGTTTGATGCAACTGCTGAGGCATAGGTTCATGGAAGCCTATGATTACATTACAATGAAAGAAGTTAGTAATGTTGATCTTGTTCTCAAATTTAGATATATAAATCTTGTAAAAGTACTATTAGTCAGCACTGCAGTGTTACATTAATTGACTAGCTGCATCCCGTGCTCCGCCCCGGTAAATCTTTTTTAAATGTACCAACTTGGGAACAGAACAAAACTACACACAACACAAACGAACGCAAAAAACACACAAACGAAAAAACAAAAACAACACTCATAACATAAACACAATTTAAATGCAATCATAAAGGCATATTGCTCACAGTCTAACCCGTAGCTCCAAATCGCGCCCTTTCCGAGCGCCGGCGGACGCGTCTGACACAGTGAATGACTACAAAACAGAGGCGTAGCGACCCTTTCCGGCGCCCGGGGACAAACTTTCGATTTGACCCTCCCTCAGACTTTAAATTTGCACTACTTTTGATTTTGAAATTCTCCCTGCTCAAACTTTTGATTTGCACCCCCTCAAACTTTCGAATTGCACCCCCCCCCCCCCCACCCCCCCGCCCTAACCCTAAAACTTTCGATTCCCCCCCCCCCTCCCCCGCAAATTTTTTCCAACCCACTTTGCCGCCCCTAAGGTCGGCACCCGGGGAATATGTCCCCCCTCGCTACGCCTCTCCTATAAAAGCCCCCGCAAACCGAAAGATAGAATAATAACTAGTAAACAGTATAACAGTATAAATAATAGGCAGTATTTAAAATATCAGTGTTTTACCTACCATATATCACTTTATCAATTCACACATTTTTTTCCCAGTACTTTAAATTTTAAAAATTTACAATAGTTTCATAACTAAATCCATTGCGCACCTAATGAACGTGATGACTCGTCTATAATAGTGCGGAATAGTTGATTAAAAATTATAAGTAATAAACAGTACATTCAGTGAATAAAATAAATAAAAGATTGCCTTTTATCAATCCACGCTAATTATAATTTTCTAACAATAATTTCCTCTTACACATCCGCATAATTTGCATTCACATTTTGCTAATTATATTATTGCAATACTAATTCCTTCTATGAGGACCGTATATTTGCATTCACATTTTTTATTAGCGTGAGTTTAATTTTTTTTTAATTACCTCCTTTGTCAAAATTAGAAAAAAAATTGTTAAATTAATTTGAATTTTTCTACCGTACTGTTATTATGTTATTAAAATGTATCCACTTTTTCTGGGAATATAAACGAAAATGATATTTGACATTGATCTTTTTAATATGTGTTAGCAATGTGTGTGTATTTAATATTTTCTTTACGTTATGCAAAAAAGAAAAAACAGTGGCAATTATAAAATAGCTCTATGTCGTTATATAAACAAACCCTACTCTATTACTTATAATAAGACACTGCGGTGCACTGAAAAGCACAGCATGGTGCGATGTTTACTTTTATGGTTTCAAAATCTATAACGATGACGGAATGACTGACACACGCTCAGCCCGCTTATATTATAGATTTTATTATTATTTTTTTTTTCATTTTAATTATTTTTTAGTTAAAATATTTTATAAATATTTTGAAAAATAAAATTGTTCATGTTTTATTTGTATTATGAAAAAAAACACATTTGTAACAGCATTTGAGATAATTGTGTGTGTATATATATATATATATATATATATATATATATATATATATATATATATATATATATATATATATATATATATAGAGAGAGAGAGAGAGAGAGAGAGAGAGAGAGAGAGAGAGAGCAGCCGATCAAACACTATTTTCTATGAAAGACTCAATGAAATTATCAATGACAGAGTCAATGATAACTACCGCTCTCCTGTATTTTTCTCTCGAGAAACTCAATGATAAAGCGTTAGTAGTTATAAAGAGAGAGAGAGTTTATCAAAACGGAAATAATTCAACTCGTTTAATTAATAAAGCGTTAAACGTAATTATTAATTCTTAATTTCTAAGCGAATGATACAATTGTTTAGGGACAGTTAAACTATTTTTTAAAAATATAGATCCTCGATCTTCATTTATAATTTATTAATTAAAATAAGATTATTTAAAAATAATTAAAACAGGTCTTTGTACTATATTATTAAAAAAAACTAATGAATATAATAAATAATTTTGACTATTTCTCTTTCTAAACCTATCTTTTTTTTAAATGTAAGGTAATCTTTTATAGAACCTACATGATTAACTTTTCTTCTAATAATAAAAAAACTCTAAATAAAAACTATTATTCCTACAAATATTAGAGTAGTCTCCCTTGACAGTTTCTATTCGAATGTATTTTGTGTTAATTTTCGTTATGAAATACAGTTGACTTTTTTAATTAATTATATAAGAAAACAATCTATATCTGTGTATATTTATTTTAAAAAATATTACAGTAATTAGAATAGGTGTTTCTGGTTGAATAGCAATTATTCACATTCTAAATCTTTGGCTATCGAGTTTCAAGCGTTTTTAAATTTAAGATTCTGAACACATTGGCTTGACGAAAATGATTATATACACTTAAATACATACTAAAATTTACTTTTGTTAATAAACCTACACTATTTTATGCACACATACAAAAAAAGAATATTTTAGCGGCAGTTACAACGTCAAAAAAAAAGGAAACTCCTTTATACTGAATGGTTCTACGTAACAACAAAAATGTAAAAATACATAGTCCTAGAGCACACTAACACATACATATATACATACGAAGATATGTGTGGGTGTAAGAAGGATGTGAGGTGGGTAGACAGGCGGGGAAAGCAGTTTGGCAGGAATATCGGTAGGTAGGAAAGTAGGTAGGCAGGCAGCAGCGCAGGCAGGTTAGTAGATAGGTAGGTACGTAGGCAGTGAGTTAGGTATGTAGGTAGGTGGGCCTAGGTAGGAAGGCATAGTGAGCGATTATAGTAGCCCATCATATTCATAGCGTTTCGCAATTATTAAAACGAACAAAGGTACCATAGTACTCACGGGAAAACCCGGGGAGCTAAATAGGACCCTGCCGGGGCGCCACCAAATCGATTTTTTTTTCGCAGAAACCACCACAGGGGTATTAGCATTAGCTTCTCAAATTTGAATGACAAACGAATGAAATCTTTGGTAATGCTTAAACAAACAAACCCACATATTCGTTTTTTGGGGCGCGGGTTTGTCCACACTGCCGCCTAGACGCACCAAGGCTCACTGTATGAAAGCCTTGAGTGTACGTTAATCAACCTCTATAATAGTGAGGTAGAACACACATTGGCGACCGCCCATGTGTTAGAGACGCGTCCCTTGGTGCTCCAGTGAGCCACTGGTTATACTTCCGCAGGGGCGCCCCTAATTCGGTTTAATTATAAAATGTCGTGTGCCACCATGTCCCTATTGTAGGGTGCTCTTTAAAGAGGCACTCTCGATAGAGCCCGGGGCGCTCGCTGTCGCCAACTGCCAGGGCGCCGGCGGGCGCTCATTATTCTACTTAGTGAACATTTATAGTAACCCATCTAAACCGTAGTTGTCGCCCGAGGTGGGTCTTGGCCGCTCTGGGCCATTCAACCCCCGGGGAGCTGGCGGATGAACCTGGTGTAGTTTTATCACTGAATCTCAGAGGCGTAGCACCATTCCTGGCGCCTGGGGACAAATTTTCAATTTGGCACCCCCCCCCTCCCGCCGGGGACAAACTTTCAATTTGGCGTCGCCCCCCCCCCCCCGTATTTTTTTATATTTATAATGCAAAACTGTAGCTAAAATGAGCTTTAAAATGTTTCCCACTCATTTTGGCGCCCCCTAGGGTTGGCGCCCGGGGACATATGTACCCCCGCCCCCCTCGCTACGCCAATGCTGAATCTAGTATTACCTATGACCGCAATTGATGAGATAGCCCCTCTGGATTCCCCTCTGGATTCTGGGCTCATAATCGTATAATGAGAAAAATCGAACCCTCCCAGGGTGCAACACTTAAGAATTGTTTTCTTTCTCGAAACCCTTTTCACCAACTCGCCAAAATTGTATGACTCTCGTACGAACAGTGTCAAATTGCATCTGGCTTTTATTTTTATGGAGAAAAATTGCATTGCTCCCTGTCAGAGACCCCAGATCGAATGGGGCGCCAAAAGGGGTAGACAATTTTTAAAAAATCATCATTCTTCAGTAAAATTTAAGAAAACAGATTTATACATGACTGATATCCTCAATTATTTTATATAGGGGAGTGTATGTAGGGATGGGCGCCTTTTTGCCAGCGTTTGAATAGGGTTGGCACAGCATTGATAGTTCGCCCCGGGCGCCGGAATAGGTTGCTACGCCTCTGCTTCCTGCTAGGGCGCCGCCCTGGCGAAATCTTTCCGGGGGGTGGGGGCGTGCGGACACTGCTAAAAGTATATATTTTTTTCTATATAAATTCCGTTTCGTTCGGGGGTGGGGGGGGGGGGGTCGATAGACTTTCTTCGGGGGGTGGGGGGGCTCTGCTTCCCCCCCCCCCCCCCCCCGAATAGATTCCTGGAAAAAACTGTTCACAAAGTTTTATGGCGATCCGATGAAAAAGATGTAGTAATTCATATAGGACAAACAGATAAACATACTTTCATTTCTATATATATAAATAGATATATACTTTAACTAGTGTCCGCATACCCGCACCCGGAAACTTAGTCACAATTTTCTTTGTTACATTTGAACCCTTTAGGTTAATCAATATTAACAAAATTGAAAAAGATGCAACAAATACGGTTAACCAAGAAATTGAACAAGTAAAATTCACGTTATCTTTTTATTGTTTTTAGATATAGAGTAGTAACAGACTACCTACAGGTCCTAACTCGCGACGAGGTACACATTTGTATTAAAACACAGATCTAAGACATTTTCCATTTAGGTGGGTTTTGCAGTACAGTGGTTTCTTAAGTGGTGGACAAGTGATTGCGCTTATCTCTGTTGAGTAGCAATGTATTCTGTCCTATATTAGACACATTTGTAAATATCTGTCACAATATGGGCATAGAGATGATATAACGATAGCTTATCTTTGCGGACGACGCTAAACTTTGGCATCGACACCACGGCCTACAAGTTCAAATTTGGTCCTTCAGAAATGTTTGAAGTCTCTAGATTAAAACTACTTTTCTCTTTTATGTGCCTACTGACCACATCACATGTATTTGTTCTGAAAGTCTAAAAACAGAGGCACAAATATATCGTCTAGACTTGTGAGGTCTACAGATTAGGTATTTTGGCAGTTATCTAAGCCCTTGCCTGTTCTGACTCAAAGCCTTATTCTTTCTCTATCGACGCCTTGCGTAACATGGGATTGGGTTTTTAAGGCGGCATAAAGCTTTATGTTGTTCCTTTTTGAGTACACTAGATTAAAAACTAACGTTTTCAGATGCCTAAAGATGTTTAACCACTAATTAATCAGAATAATGGGTCAAGATTTCAATTCTTGGTTTTGGGACACGTTAGTTGCCGGGGTTGAGCTAATGTCGATAGCATAAGGACTGTACCTTGATGCGGGCGTTTTATTTGTTGCCCATCGTAATAATTGAATGGTTGATGGGGCTTCTTCAAGGGTTTGATTTGCCGTAATGTTAATGATATCATGCATGTGAGGCTTTTGTAAGAAGAAAACGCGTTAAAACACTTTTTAGTTATGCTTTTTTTTTAAATAGGCCTATATTTTACGACAACATAATCGTAATGAACAATAAAATGAATTTAAACAACTTTAGAATACACCTGTTTCGGCTAACATTAATATTATTCTTCAAACTAGTAATATTAAACGTGTCTTTTTCGCATTTTCGACTTATAAGCATTACAGTAAATTCCGGTAACGTCCATATGCATACAATCAATGGCGTAGGCGAGGAGGGGTTTAATAGTGATTTAATAGTGATACACTTTCTTAACCCTCTACTGGACATCATGTTTGGTACCTTGCCCCCGGCAACTGGGTGGATTTGGATTACACCCAAGTTTTACTTTATAGTAGATGGCTTCAGTTTTAATTATTGGAGTTGGTAGCAACATTGACACAGTTGAAGGTATTCAGAACAAGGTGGCCAGGATAACATTTACCATTACTAACAATAGGCCCTACTTAATTGTTTAATGTTGCTGGATATTAAGCCTAGTAGGTATTTATGTTTATTAATTTGTACAGAAACAAAAAAAGGATTCCCAAACAAAGTTTTATTTTTCAGAAATAAAGAAAATGATACAAATCAATAAAGATCAGTTTTCAAAAGAATTTGTATATAGATCTAAGTAATTATTATAAAATAGGAATAGGCCTATAGTATTGCATAGATAAAAATAAAATACTTGACACAAACAATATGAGGAATATTTTTTATCAGAGAAGAGAAAAATATATGATGTAGTTTGAAAATAATAATCTACAGAATGTAGCTTTTGCAGATTAAAATGAAAATTCTCATGCCTATATAATTTATTGAGTAAATGAAGCAAGGCCCAAAACACTAGGCTAAATAATATGCATGGGACAGGCATTGAAAACTACAAATTGCATATAGTGAAGGTTACCCTACTTTTATTGGCTATATCCACCACAGTAAAGATTTATGGCTTTCTTACCTGCTTGTAAAATTGTTAAGGAAAAAGTGAAGTATTGTTAACTTTTTATGGCAGGCCAACTACGGGCTGTGTTCTGGGAACATGTCATCTGAAAGACTTCAAAGAGGCATTGTTCTTGGCACATGTTGTCATTTTGTGTGTTCTGGGAACATGTTGCCATTTTGTGTGTTCTGGGAACATGTTGCCATTTTGTGTGTTCTGGGCACATAATGACATTTTGTGTGTTCTGGGCACATAATGCCATTTTGTGAGCTCTGGGAACATGTTGCCATTTTGTGTGTTCTGGGAACATGTTGACATTTTGTGTGTTCTGGGAACATGTTAACATTATCTGGCTGTGTTCTGGGAACATGTTGCCATTTTGTGTGTTCTGGGAACATGTTGACATTATGTGGCTGTGTTCTGGGAACAGGTTGCCATTTTGTGTGTTCTGGGAACATGTTAACATTATCTGGCTGTGTTCTGGGAACATGTTGCCATTTTGTGTGTTCTGGGAACATATTGCCATTTTGTGTGTTCTGGGAACATGTTGACATTATGTGGCTGTGTTCTGGGAACATGTTGACATTATGTGGCTGTGTTCTGGGAACATGTTTGTTTCATTTTTAAATATTATAATAAAACATTTTTAGAAATTCTATATTAGGAATTGTGTATATATATAAATTTATATATTTAATAAGACAATTGGATGAATTATAATAAACAGCAAAAATGATTCAAATAAGTTTAGAAGTATTTGGCTTGCTGTCCTAAAAGTGAACTGTATTCCGAGCTTGTTTCCCTAGTGATAATCCATGTTTTTTGTGCCACCCTTCCAATCAAGTATCCAGCTTTTTTTTGGCCTGTATCAAAATGCTGGTCATAGACTTGCTTGACTTGTGTATCACAATATGATTTTGAATGTTTTTCTGTAAATGAAAAAGAGGCAAAATATTTTGATACTTTCTTTTGTGGAACTTGCAAGAGAAATAAATTACAAATTTATATTACTATCTCTAATATTTCTTTACTATGACTAATTACTTTGAAAAGTAAAGCACTGAACATGATGAATAACAAGAAACAATCATTATCAGAAAAGATTATAGATTTAAAATTGTGTTCATTCATATTGAAGATTAATGAAGTAGACTATCAATATTTACCCTCTTGATGGCTGATACTTTGATTTGATGTCTTTACTTTAAGCTTACACATCAGTCTCTGTGTGGTAAAATATGAAATAATATGCTTCAATAAAACTGTTTCAGTATATTAATTACATTAGATAAGTACATAGTTTTGAGCTCTGTAACAATATGTGTTTCAATTATCATTCAAATATAATACCCTCTATGTTGTACAACTCACTGATTTATTAGAATTTATATATTTAAGAAAAGACAATAATTAATACAATATTTTGGATTAAAATCCATTATATTTATTATAACATATAATGCTATCTCTTGCTATAATAATTACTTTAAAAAATGGTTTATGCCTATAGTACAGTTACCTGAGGATGAAACTAGGCACAGTGTATAGTCCACGGAGACTGATTAATATCCATTGTAATTGAACATCAGTTGTAGTTATGAAATCTGGATGGCCAAACACACACTCATAGTCCTGAAAAGCAATTTACACATAGATTAGCAAGAATATCTCACTAATTATTAAATTAAAGCTAACCCCTATTTAGTGCAATCCATTAAAGTAGTTGCATTTTTGTTAAGCTGTAGACAAAATACAAAGTAATGTTTGTTCTGTGATTTACATACTTTTATAAAATAGCAATCAAATTACACACATATATATATATATATATATATATATATATATATATATATATATATATATATATATATATATATATATATATATATATATATATATAAATATATATATATATTCAGTGTAAATTTGTAAATTTTAGTTATGTCTTGTTGTTATTAATTTTATTTACTCGACTGATCTAAACTCACTTTATTTAAACATAATATAGAGGATAAGTATAGTGATTTCATTATTCAGCAATAAAAAGCAGGCCTAAAAAATTTTAAATAGTAACGTTTGCGAATGAACACATTAAATTCTATGTATTTCAATTTCTATGTCTTTCCCAACTTGATGCATATTACTAACCAAGCACTAAACTATAGTCCTAAATAACCTTGACTCTAATTACTATTTATCGGACAACCTGAATCTTTGCGATACCATGTTATAATATATTATTTTAAAAAGAGCTTACCACTAATTACTAAAATCAATTGTTTTTAGTATTAACTGAGCCGCATACTATCTGCTGCTATTGTCATCACCAGAAATCCAGTATGCTGGCAAGGTTTAGTCTCTAAGTTCCCTACAACCTCTTTCCTCTTGAGTGCGGAAAACACTGAAATCATTAATCATTATTTCATTATGCCTAATAGTTTAAAGGTAGTATTAAAGTAGTACTAAATAGTACGAGTCTTAGTTACTGTAACTATGGGTCTAATGAATATTATTATTGCGTATGCTTACATGCTTTAAGTTTTATGCACAATATTGGTATATAATATATAGTAGGCCTAGGCCTATATAGTATATAGCCTAAACTATAGAGTATATATAGGCCTTTAAGCCTAAATATAACAGCAGCTTGAATAATGCTCATTAGCATGCATTCACTATAAACTATAAAGATAAACAAATATTTCAATTCAATTTAATTCTAACTAATAATAGTAAATAGTAAATAGGCCTTTTTCTTGTGGTAACAAATTTAAAGTATAGGGCAGTATAGTTGTAGTATAGGCATAGTCGATTCTATATTTAAGTATGTGGGCTTTTCATTCCAATGCACCACAATAGATACCACACATGATCAAGCTTGACCTCTGATCTAAAGATTTAATAATTGGGCCTAGCAAACAGTGAAACTACAATAAAAATCATGTAAATTACTAATCTAACCTTCTTACCTTCGCTTCTGCAGATTCCTATTCTATTTCCTTCAAACTTTCTTTTTATGCAGCCGTATGATTAGATTCTAGACTATATTCTAAACTAACCAGAACACTAGATCTAAATTTCTAGATTCTATGCAGTATGTATTAAACCTATAGGCCTAATATTTATTTTAAATTCCTATGCGATGTGTCGTGAACTGTAGGTTTCATGTTATTTTTTAATGGCGGAAATCAGTTTAAAATTTCGTTTCCTTCGCTTTGTCATTCTATTTATAGATTCTATTTATAGAGTCGGAGCAAAGAAAATATAGGCTTATTAAATTATCATTGAATTAGTCGGGCGATCCACACAGGAAGTGCCCGTATATCTATTAGTTACTCAGTGATCCGATCATTGACAGATACAGAGATAGCCATTCGCATGGGGTGGAGAGAGAGAGAGAGAGAGAGAGAGAGAGAGAGAGAGAGAGAGAGAGAGAGAGTCAAACTTTGATTCTAACTTAATTATTTATACAGGTGTTTCTAATGGAACCATGCAAGCTGTACACAGTTGATTTCCAACAGGCTTGGATACATGTGGAGAACTGCAAAGACTTGCTAGAGATAAATGGATTTAACAGACAGAGACCTGTGTAAGGGGGTTAACATTATCTGCTTGATTGCTATTTAACTTTTTTTATTTTAGTGTTACATCATGCCATAAATCATTAGATAATGGCAATGCATAAAAAAAAAAACATTGACAATCATAGACAACAAATGGAAGTGAATGTTTTTTTGTTAATTTATTAGCTGTTTTTTTGTTAATTTACGAGCTGTTTATTTGTTAATTTATGAGCTACATATGTCTCTCCTTATACGGACATAACCAGCTGAAGCTATGTCCTTGAGACAAGCAGATTTCAACAGGATGAAGAAATGAGCCCTTCTCTATTGCCATACACTAGACCATTGGGGTTTACTCTTCCTGTGTATTTTACCATTTGGTTTAGATGGGGGGGGGGGGGGAATGGTCTTGAGCAAGGGTAACAAACTTAAAACTTAAGGGAAAGGAAGAGCAGACTGCAGCTGTTAACTTTTTAAAACTACAAGTTAGCTTATTGTATGTGTTGAAATATCTAATTGTCCAAATGAGTACAGGTCATGTTTATTTTACTCCTGCAGGTCTGATAGTTCTGGCATGAGCGCTGCCTTGTCAGACAGGGATTCACCAGATCTAGGCCTGCTTAAGCCTTGTGGTATCAAAAACATGAGGACAAGGCTAACTGTTCCTTCAAACTCCATTCTAAAAGTAAAATTAGAATTGTTTTGTTTAGTTTCTAAAAATTTGTTTTTATGACATTTATTTACAAAGTGTTGTCTTCATTAAACCCAATTGTGAGAAACTTTTTACAAAATTTTCTGATCAATTTATTTTTAGGATTCCTGGCTGTCTGAAATGAAACCAGAAGACTTCCAGTTGAATGTGGGAGTGTATTTTGGCAGTGTCAAGCTGCGGTCTCGTTTGTCTCACAGTCTCTCTGTGGTCACAGCAAAAAGCAAAGACAACTACGGAACCTTGGTCATGGACTTGGAGTTTCCTGGTGAACGCTACATCTATGACATGCTTGATTTGTCACAGTATGACGTGGAGAGGGAGCTTGGAGCTTACCCATATGCCATTATTAGGTTAGAGAGGTTGAAGTTCACAAGTGGAAGAAAGTCAGGTAAATTGGGTTCTATTTAAAGGTGGGAAGGGCATAGTTAAGGGTACACAATCATCATCCTCTTCTCCTGTTTGTACTAAAGACGCAAGGGCCTTATGAAGTAGAGCTCATTTGTTTCAATGCTCTCTGTATACGAGGGATAGTGTGGTCAGCACTAAGCCCAGCTGCCTTTTCCATCAAAGCTGGGTGGACTAAGGGACATCCTACTGACTTTAGCTCAGGAACTGATATCAAAGCTTGGATTAATAGTGGTGATCTCTACCATCCGACCTCTTCGTCACCGAGGTGTAGAATGCAAACCTTAAAGTCTTTAGTTCATTACAAGGGTTATTGTCCAATGGATATCCAGCTCTGATGTTTACTTTATTCTAGTTAGGGAAAGTAAAGGTAAATTGGGCAATGGCTGACAGTACTGTCCCTTCAAATGCTCGGCCAGAAGTAGATAAACTCTACTTTAACTGTTCTGATACTATCTTCTTTATCTGCCCCACCGTACCTCTGGTCTGAAACATGACTTTATTTTCTTCATTTGAATGTATATAAACAAGCTTGTTATCATAAATATTTTCTATACATTTAAAAAAAAATTCGTTTAAACTGTATGAACATAATGATATAATTTACATTACCTGAACTAATTTAGTAACTAAAAATTCCTTAATTTTTTTTTACGAACTTGGAAAATGTGTAGTTTGTATTGTAAAGACACAATCAGTTGATGTGAAAGGAATATTTCAGAAAACTAAATTGGCACCTTATAAAATCGTTTTGAAATATATTTCAGCAATGGGATGTTGATGGTATGGGGTTTGTGTTGTCACTTGAGGGGGGGGGGGGTTCAGCTGGTCTGTTATCCTTTTAAAGTCATTGTTTCTATTGATGCCACTCTGGTGAAATTGGTATCCTGTCATAATTAGGAAGATGTAAAATTATTTCATTCACTTACTGGCATTGTGCCCGGTCTCCCAGTTATTATACCTGAAGATGGTCCTTTTGATTCATACAAGAATTATTCTGCTAACATTTTTAAATGCTGTCTTTTATACAAGAATTATAAGAAAAAAGCTAACTGGTTAGTGGTTAAGAAAATATTTTAAACCTTCCAGGTCCTGTATGTCTGGGCTGGTGTAGAATTCCATTGTATGGTCAAGTGAATCATCGTAACAGCCAGACCTTCACCCTGATAGAGGGTGATGTGACCGTGGCCCTACATCCTGGTGAAATACCTGAGAGCCTAATATCAACACAACCCCAAACACCCACTGAGGAAGATAGGGTCGAAGGTCAGATTTTAAGTTTCAGATTGAAATTTGTTCAATAAAGATTTTATAAACGTTTTTTTAATAACATTAAAATAGTTAAAAATCTAAAAGTATAAATCAGTGGTTGTGTGAATAACAATGCTATTCAATTATAAATGAGAATTGAAATGGAAAACGTCAACAAATGTTTTCATCTCTGCAGGTAACTTACTTGGCTACAACTGCACCTTTTCCGCTCATGTGTTTGACCCAAACAATGAGCCTACCAACCGTAGAGTTAAACCACTGAAAGCAGAACCTGCCATTCCACCTGCGGTTCCACCCATGGATACCAGAGCTGCAAAGTACTTTAAATAAATCTTTTGGTTGTTATTTGCTTTGTGTGTAAGAAGGATAGAAAAAATTTCTAAATGAAATCAATAACAGAGCTTTTTTTATCTTCTTATTCATCTAATCTGTTGCTAATTATTTAAAGATTTAACACATTTTTGTTACTTAGTAGAAAATCACACACTTTTATTTATTCAATAAAGAATATATATTTTTTCTTGTATATCACACATTTATATTTATTAAATGAAGTATAAACAAATATTTTTCTTGTGTAGACCCACACCTAAAGCTCCCCCAGTTAGACGTGAACCATCCCCACCCCCACTCCCAACACCCCAGGCAGCCGCCAAGCCAAGCCCACCACTTGAAGATCCCTGGGTCTCTTTTAAACCCGTCGCTGCCAAGGCTGATCCAAAACCAACAACCAACCGGGACCCATTCGTTCTCTATATTGATTCAGTCAAGTACCTGCCTGATAGTGCTACGATAGTCAAGGTGGGTATTTCTGTAGTCAGTTGGTGCTACAATAAAGGTGGGTATTACTTAAGCCAGATAGTACTACAATAGTCAAGGTGGGTATTGCTGTAGTCGGTGCTACAATAAAGGTGGATATTGCTCTATTAAGAATGTGCTACAATAAATGTGGGTATTGCTTTATTCAGATGATGCTACAATAGTCAAGGTGGGTATTTCTGTAATCAGTTAGTGCTACAATAGTCGAGGTGGGTATTGCTTTATTCACATAGTGCTACAATAAAGGTGGGTACTGCTTTAGGTAGATGGTGCTACAATAGTCAAGATGGGTTTTGCTTTAGTCAGATGGTGCTACAATAGTCAAGATGGGTATTTTTTTATTCAGAAAATGGTAAATTAGTCATGGTAAATATTACTTGAGGTAGATAAACTTAAAATAGTAACAGTTGGATGAAATACTGTTGCTTTTATTCCTTAGGTTACTGGCAGGATTCTCCGTGCTGGAACTATAACAAATCTGCAGGATATTCTAGCCATCCCAGAACTTAGTAGCTCTGCCAGATCACCAGCTTTCAACTTCAGGATGGTGGTCAATGAAGGGAGGCAATTAGCTGATCCAGAGTTGCTGCTCTTCCTTAGAGTGTACACCTTTGATGTTGAAACCAAGAGGGTTGTAGTCATTGGCAGCTCTCTTGTCCGTGTGTTCAACCCTGGCAGGAAAAAGGATGTAAGCAAAGATTTGTATTTTATAAACCTCATTTTAAATATTGCTATCTTTATATTAATCAGGTTTTTTTTCAGTAGCCATCATCTTTTCTTGTTCGTGTCCGGGGTACATGAAGTACAGTTCATTTGTTAGAATGATTTCAGCATACAGGGGATATTGTGGTCAACTCTATTACAGCTGCTTTAGTTTTCCCAAAATAAGTCAGGTGCCCATCAGAGCTGGATGAATGTCTTGCATCCTCGAATCCAGGATCCGAACTTGAGAGGATTAACAGTTTTTAGCTCTACCATCCGACCACACCACATCAATTTTTTCTCTGTAAAGAGGTTGAATTAAGTAAAGTACCTTCTCATATAAATGTAGTAGAGTTCATGTAAATTTGACCCCAGCATAAATAAAGATTGTTGGGTTAGCTATACCCATATGCCTTATCCTTACTCACTTACCCTCCAGAGGATGAATACTCACAAAACATGAGAATTCAGCTGACACTTTGTGATTAGCAATAAAATGCTTAACCACAGTCGCTTGTCCCAATAGATTCTGATTAAAAGTTATATTATAAACTACACAACTTCTCCTTTTTGATCTTGCAGGAGGGTTTGCTTTGTGTAGGTGGCCACCAGCTCCGCCTCCACAGTGGCATGCCCAACATGAAAGATGGCCTCAACCAGATCAGTGCTAATGATTTGGATGGAAACCCTGTTGTACCCGGCTGTTCACTGCTGGTCAGACTTTTGCCTTACACTCAGGTGGGTCAAAACTATTAATAAATTAATGTTGCCGTTTGTCAAGTGCAATTATTTCACCAGATGCATCCATCATGGCAGGTTGGTAATAAGGACAACATGTGGATTGGCCAAAGATCAGATTTAAACTCAAGAACTGCAGGCTTATAATTGTATACTCTACTCTCTGAGATATTTCACCTCTTGAGTTGTTTTATCATAACTTGTATCTCAATTAATAATTATGGTAATTTTATGATTCTCTACTGGCTCCAAATATTTGTCGAGTAATTACTGAATTGGGATTTGTTATCATAATACGATTTTTTGGTATACGAGCTGAATACCGGCTCCCAAGCAATTGTTATTACAAATGTTTATTATTTATCTCATATTTTTAAATAATGATTCTAGGACCCAGTACCAGCACCCAAGTATTCGTCAGGCTATTACAAATCTGAGACGAGTAAACCAACAGCGTCAGAGTCCAGACTTTACACCAGCTACTCCCTGGACAAGCAGACCCACCCCAAGACAGAGAAGGACATGATCCTAAGACTACAGCAGTTTGAGAGAGCTGCAGACATTGGTAAGTCAAACCCACCCCAAGACAGAGGACATGATCCTAAGACTACAGCAGTTTGAGAGAGCTGCAGACATTGGTAAGTCAAACCCACCCCAAGACAGAGGACATGATCCTAAGACTACAGCAGTTTGAGAGAGCTGCAGACATTGGTAAGTTAAACCCACCCCAAGACAGAGGACATGATCCTAAGACTACAGCAGTTTGAGAGAGCTGCAGACATTGGTAAGTCAAACCCACCCCAAGACAGAGAAGGACATGATCCTAAGACTACAGCAGTTTGAGAGAGCTGCAGACATTGGTAAGTCAAACCCACCCCAAGACAGAGGACATGATCCTAAGACTACAGCAGTTTGAGAGAGCTGCAGACATTGGTAAGTCAAACCCACCCCAAGACAGAGAAGGACATGATCCTAAGACTACAGCAGTTTGAGAGAGCTGCAGACATTGGTAAGTCAAACCCACCCCAAGACAGAGAAGGACATGATCCTAAGACTACAGCAGTTTGAGAGAGCTGCAGACATTGGTAAGTCAAACCCACCCCAAGACAGAGGACATGATCCTAAGACTACAGCAGTTTGAGAGAGCTGCAGACATTGGTAAGTCAAACCCACCCCAAGACAGAGAAGGACATGATCCTAAGACTACAGCAGTTTGAGAGAGCTGCAGACATTGGTAAGTCAAACCCACCCCAAGACAGAGAAGGACATGATCCTAAGACTACAGCAGTTTGAGAGAGCTGCAGACATTGGTAAGTCAAACCCACCCCAAGACAGAGAAGGACATGATCCTAAGACTACAGCAGTTTGAGAGAGCTGCAGACATTGGTAAGTCAAACCCACCCCAAGACAGAGGACATGATCCTAAGACTACAGCAGTTTGAGAGAGCTGCAGACATTGGTAAGTCAAACCCACTCCAAGACAGAGAAGGACATGATCCTAAGACTACAGCAGTTTGAGAGAGCTGCAGACATTGGTAAGTCAAACCCACCCCAAGACAGAGAAGGACATGATCCTAAGACTACAGCAGTTTGAGAGAGCTGCAGACATTGGTAAGTCAAACCCACCCCAAGACAGAGAAGGACATGATCCTAAGACTACAGCAGTTTGAGAGGGCTGCAGACATTGGTAAGTTAATTGATTGCACCCTTCAGAAAAGCTGCTCCACTGTTGTAATACCAGTTGGTGTAGAGAGAGTTGTGATGCAGGAGTCCCATGTCCACTGACCATGAAAATCTCTTACTTAAAGCCAGAAAGTTAAACTGGTTTTAAATTTTAATGCTGTACATTAATTAAACTGTAAATATTCCATGTCCAAATTTTTAGCTGGTTTTGATGTTATTCTACTAAATATTTTTGAGTGCCAGCAAGGCATTTTTGATAATCCTACAGGTGGTTCTGATGTAATGTTTTACATGGTTACTATAATTTTTTTATGGCACTACGTGGTGTAGAGTAGAGAGCTAGACCGCTAACCCGAAAGTCTCTTGTGGTTGAATCTGGGCTTAAGTCAGTTTAATGTCCCTGAGCACCCTGATGGGTAACTCATGTTAGGGAAAGCAGAGGTGGCTGTTCATAGTACTGACCAGACCATCTCTTCATAAGTTGAGGTCTCTGAAACAGATGAACTCTACTACATCTGCCCCAATGTCTTGGGCACATAAAGGAAAAGATTATTATGAATTTAAAGGTGGTTCTGATGTAATGTTTTAGTTTTGATATTTTTTCAGGTGGTTCTGATGTAATGTTTCAGGTAGTTTTGATATTTTTTTTCAGGTGGTTCTGATGTAATGTTTCTGGTAATTTTGATATTTTTTTTGCAGGTGGTTCTGATGTAATGTTTCTGGTAATTTTGATATTTTTTTTGCAGGTGGTTCTGATGTAAATCTGAGTAACTGGCTTGTGAGTAAACTTGATATAACAAAACAAGGAATCAATCAGCCTGCAGGAAATATGGTGCTCTACAGATGTATCCGCTATCGGATAAAAGTTGGATTGAAAGTTGAAATTAAGTCAGCATTTGGGTTGCCAGGTAAGGTTGTTATAATTTTGGCATTTGAAATTTTAACGATCTTTAAGGTTTCTTTCCTGCTGTCTTGTTAATGAACTGTTTATATTTAAATTAGGTGCTAATTTTTGTTGTTGAAAAAATGTGATTCTAAGCTGCTTATAATTAACTCCCTGATTTTTTTGCTAGTGGTGGTTTACGTTTTACTAGAAATTAAGCAAAAACTTGTGTCCATTCTTTCCAAGACAATCAGTGACCCGACATTTATTTTGATTTATTGAAACAAAACATCTCTTTGGCAGATGGCTTGTACATTCAATGCTTTGCTCAAGTTGTCCCTGGTAAGCAGGCCATGACAACTCCAGATGAAGTTTATGGCAAGGAAGAAAAGTTTATCACAACCAAACTGGCGCCTACAAGTTATTTGACTGCCCCAGTATGGGAAGATGGACCCAAGGTAATTTCACTTGAATCTGTTCTCATTGTTAAAATAATAAGTGGTTAATGTAGAAGAAAATGGGCTCATAAAACAAAACATGAAGGACAATAAAGTATTTTCTTTTGTCAGTAATGCTGTTAGGTCACGGATGTCTAGTGAAAACAATAAAGACAATTTAATTTATCTTACTAGTTTTTAATAATGTACCAAAATATGTAAATATTAGATACAATTTTTATCTTTAACTTGCTTTTTTTTTTAATAAAAATTATTACATTTTTGATTAAACTTAACAGGAACTGCATCCTATATTTGATAACTACACCTGTCTTATCATTCGACTCATGGGATTTAAAGTTTTATACAAGCCCACAGCAGACCACAAGACTGCTGGAACTGTACACAAACCAGATGGCACAAAATTAGAGTTGACTGACAGTGAGCTTATTGGTTGGGCTGTTGTTCCCATATTTGAAGGGTGGGTTACCATTATTTCTAATTACATGGTTTATGGGTAGCTGATGAGGCAAGTGAAGTAGAGTTCACTTGTTTCTGTGACCCATAGACCGTCAGATTTGAAAGGGAAACTTTACTTTTTTTATGGGTAGCTGATATTCTAAAAATAACAACAAAGAGCACTAACTGTAGGTAGTCCAAACTGAAATTAACTATTGATTGCAGACTTCTGGAGTGAGTATGTTATGAAAGAACTTTTAATTGTAAGCTCTATGCCACAAATTTTATAAAAATATCTTAATAAATAAAAAAGTTATGCGATTTTTAAAAAAGCAAAATTTGGTAAAAAACTGATTTTTAAAAAGTGCCATTTTTGAGAACCCATATTTTCTAAACTAAATAACATAGAAGTGTAGAAATTGGTAAAGTTACTGCAAAGTTTGTAATATATATGCCCAATTTTTTCCAGTCATCTAAAATGAGTCTTTCTAAGGTAAAAAAATAATTGAAAATGACAAAAATGCGTTTTGGTCACTTTTATTTTCATAATTTTTTTTTTTTTTTTTTTTTTTTTTTTTTTTTTTTTTTTTTTTGCTTTGGACATAGAATAACTCTAAAACTATTGTGTTGGTAACATTAACAGGAATAATGTGTTCATTATTTTCAAAAATCACATGAGTTAAAATATTATTTTTAAAAAATGCCACAGTTATCTAGAGCAGGAGAAACAGAATCAAAATTTAGTGGAGTAATGTAATGTAATCTAATAAAGACGTGATGCCTACAAGTAATGCAGCAGTTGCTGCTACATTCAAACCTATTGGCTTGATAACTGCTTTGGGGGAACAGTTTTTAAAACGACAACTCCACATCTTTGTATGTCTTGTTTCCCCCAACCTTGATCTTGTGGAGCATCAAGAGTAAGTGATATTTTTTGGGAACTGTAGTTGGGGGGGGGGGGGGGGGCTTGGCCTTCTTCCCTTCCCTTGTAAGGAAAGTTCTGGATAGGCCACCATAAATGTCTCCAGCTATGGAATAAATAATAGATTTAGTGATTAATAAAATATAATTAGATTTACTACTAGCCTATTGTGTAGGCCTACTATTTATCCTGTGACTGTAGCTGGAAACATGAACTAGCCTGAAAACACCTTTTTGTTTAAAGAAATTTATACTTGATAGTATATTTTGAACATTAATTCTATTGAATGAAATATTCGTTGTTTGTGCCACAATGGTTGAGATATCCAATGATGAAGATGCCATACTGTGGTTCTCAACATCATATAGGACAACTTAACTGTCCTTCAGTGTTACTATATGCATATAAAATAAATAAATAATGAGAAATACTACTAGTACTACTTACACTTACAACTAATATAACATTTAAAACTAAGTCACAACATGTACAATCTTATTAAATTGCACCACCATCTAAAAATTGATCTGGTACATTTTATTAAGGAGACTGGCGCAGACCATTTCACATTATTCAGCAGGGGAATCAGAATCAAAGTGCACAACAGAAAATTAAAAATTAATCACATTAGTCCTTAAAATTTAGTGTCTTTTGTTTTAAATAAATTGATAAAAATGTATAGTTATTACAATTATAAGTTTCTTTTGTGTTTCAATAATATTTTATAAGTATTTAACCTTCGTTCCCTGTAAATAATTGAGTTCGTCCACATAGTAACCAAGAATGTATGGTGGCCATTTTGAATTTGTCGATTCATGATTTTGACGCGATAGTCCAGATAAACTGTAGTAATACGACCCTATCATTAATCCCATTCGATAGATTTTAAAGAATTAGTAAACACTAGCATCTAATAGTTAAGTGCATCCATATTTTAAGTCCCTAGAATGTCCTGAATTAAATAGCTTCACGTTTAAACACACCATGTGTACAAGCGTAGTTCACGCGCTAAAACCGTGGACTAGTAGGGTTCAAATTTACATTAATAACGTGTGCTAATTAAACCAAACTGACATTCAAGCTTAAAATTCATTTATTAAAATGGAAATTAAACTTTAAAAATGATACTTACAACTTGTTTGAAGGCTCTAGCAAGGGTAAAATCCGTTTAGCATCATCGGTCGTCAACCTTTAAAACCGTTCGGCGAGCAACTGACTCGGGGCTGAAAGTTGACTCGAGGGTTATATGCTTATTGAGGGTACGGCTTCGCGACCGTAAATCAGAAAGACTTGAATTTACAACACAAAGTAGTTATAAAAGTGAACTTTACATCGGTGTAAAGATTGAAACAGAATTAGTTTGTTTTCGTGTATATATCGTCATTTAAAGTTTAAAAACTAATTTTTTTAAATGAAATAAGCAAGTTATTTTTTCAATTTATACATCAAACGAGAGACTAGAATTCGCTCTTTAAAATGACATTAAGATTATGCTTCTACGATGCTTCGTCGCGAAGCCGCAACCAAATGAAACAGTGTGGGGTCGATCGGTACACGCAAAACGGTGAAATTTGTTGACGTAACTGATACTTTTCAAACAAATATAAAACACATTCAAACATGTGTTACAGATATAAAAATACCAGATTACGACAGATAAAGGCTTAAACTTTATTGACATATAATTTTTATTCTTATAGGACAACTAGAAGTAGTGAAATTTTATTTTTGAAAACCGCAAAAACTGACCCTAAAACGCACTTTTTCGCCAGTTTGGACTACCTACTAACTGTAATATTTTGTACACAAATGTCACATGAAGTTGAAATATTAATAGAAAATATTTTCTTACAGAAATGCAGTGATGTCTGGCACTCATATAGCACCAATTCTGACATTACCTTTCAATGAAGACATCCAAGAAACTCTGTCAACAAAAACTCCACTACAAGTGTTGAAGAAAAACAGATGGAACAATGCTACAAAAATGGTTTGTTGCATATAAAAACTCGATGATTTAAAAAATGTAAACACTGTTCCAATGTTGCATCAAATGTTATCTTATAATTTATTTTTTTATTCAATGAAAACACATTGATTACTGGTCTAATCAAACACCAGTCTAAAGGCAATCATTTGGTTAAGATGAAATTCCATTTCATTGCCTAGTCAACATTTCCCAATATTGATGACAGTTTGAATCATAGTTTGTCTATCATAGCACCACGAGCCAAATATGTTATTATCTTTAAATCCATTTTTTTTGGTGTTTTTTTCAGTCTGGGGCTAATATTCAAGTCAACATTTGGGATGCTCATTTCAGTTTTTCAGAATTACCTGAATTAGAGGTATGAAAGTAATTCTGTTTGAAACTTATTTTTCTTCAGATTAAGTTTTCTAAAATGAAACATTTTGTCTACATTAGATCTGCAAATTATGTTTTCTCATTTAAAATTTAAAAAGAAATTGCCTTCTATTAAATAGAATGTATTAATTGTCAATAGAACAACTAAATCTGCCTTATTGATATTTGCTGCTAAAAGTTAAGTACTTGGCTGACTGTAGGGCACCTGAAGAGATTTTCTGTTGCTTCTTTGCCTTATGTAAAGGGATTTACATAACATTTTTACTGGGGTACCCCAGCCACTGCCTTCTCAAGTCAGGTACCCATGACAGCAGAGAACCAAAATCGAGGCTTCTGGGCCAGCTACAGCTTGCTCTAACACATGGACTTGCTATACCTGTGTTTAATTTAAAATATACCCTCTCTGACCTGTTTCTGTGATCTCTGTGTATGAATGAAGTGTAGTCCCAGCTGCCTTTACTTTCCCTAGCATTCATTGTTTACTGTAAATTGTTTTAAATGTTTAGATCCATAAAGACCTGATGGAGGCTGTGGGTGAAGCAGCAGAGAACAGCACCCTAGCCAGAACACACCCAGGGGGGAGGACACAGCAGGACCTGGTTCTGTCCATGATGGAGGAGAAGCTGCAGAAGCAAGGCTTGCAGAGCGCCACATTGAAGAAAGAGATAACATTCTTTGCTGACACGATGGCTAAAAGCTTCACCAACTTGATGGTAAGAGCTTAATTTTTTTGTCGCAGTGTATTATGGTCAGGGTTTTTGTTTATGTTGTAGTGTGTTTTTATTTATAGCAAATTTAACGTAATAAATTAATTATTTTTAAAATAACATAACTAATATAACATTTTTAGCAGTATCTTAACAACACTTATTGATCAAACTGAAACTTTATGTCATCACTTTGTTAAAGATTCTATCTTTATTTAACAGATTGATTACTGCTTACAGAATGGCCTGGCTCCTTTATAACATTATCTACACATACCTGACGCATCATTTTTTTCCTTTTTGTGCCCAGGACACATGGGGCAACATCACCTGACTAGAGTTAAATAAATTCAATTGCTATCATTGTTTACATATTTTTTGCTAGGATTCATTTTGCCATTATAAGAATTAAAGATAAGGCAAACTATAAAATCTTACAGATTTTTTTGGTTATGTTTAGCTATTTGTTTTCTTACAGTGAATAGTTTAATTATTTTTTTTTATATTTAAGTAATAGAAACTGAAAAAAGGAATAGCATGATTTATTCAGCTATATAAAACTTTTTAAAAGTATCTGTAGTGGCAAATATGGGACACATGGTCTAGCAGTAGAGAACTAGACTGCTAACCTGAAAGTCTCAAATTTAACTAGTATACAGGTGTTTGCATGTATATTATCTTGCATAGTTGCTGTTAGACTATAGAAAATACCAAGCTAGATATGTTTTCAAGTACAGATTGAATTAAACCAATTATGAGTAAAAAAAAAAATTATATTTATCTATGATATTTTATTCATTAGGTGGCATGTGTTAAAAATTATTTTTTGTTTTATACATCATGTTATCTGTATCTTTACATATTGTTTAATCATTAAACTTGACTATTACACACACCAATCACACTTATTGATTGGTTCCTGGTTCATCATGGTTCAGCTTACTCATATTAAAAAATGTAATTATTTTCTGGTAAAAACACAACCACATATATCTTAGTCTTTAGAACTAATTACTTCCCTTTTTAATTAATAGCTTGGGTTTTCATTCCATTGAACAGATAAATCTATAATTTCAGTTTAAAACTTATTTAATTTAAATAGAATATATTCATGAATTTTCAAAGAATATTAATTTTTCAATCAAATATTTTTCTTTTACTGATTTAATTAAGTTTGGAAATTGTTTCATACAATAAAACTTGCTAGTATTAATAAAGTACATTTGTTGTTTAGATTTAATATGGAAACTAACAGGACCACCATTTTACACATGCTACTTTTTATACATTATAATAGGATGGAATAATTGTTGATTAAATCACACGACTAGTTATCAATGGCTCCCGTGTCTGTTTACCATTTACACCTATTTATTTCTGTTGTCTATAATGGAGTATCATTAAATATGTATCATGTTTTAAAAATATGTATACATGAGTTTCTATTTTAAAAAGAAATCCACTATATTAACAATAAAACTGTTACCTGCCTCTTTGTTCAGTATAAGACCAAAAAAGGTGTATATATTTTTAGATGTCTTATTTTTTTGATAAGCAGCAGTGGTCTCGGTATCTAGGTTTATGTCGTAGAGTGTATCTGTAATGTTACAGTACCTTATTAGGTGCTTTTGGAATAAAAAAAAATTTAGCTCAGTAAAACATTGCATATCTAGAACATTTTTAACATTCATTTTTTTTTGTCAACCACTTTCTTTGTAATTCTTTTTGTTAAATGTGGTTTAGTTTGAATATGCTTGAATTAATTGTTTTTTTCTCATGACCTGGTTATTTGTTTAAAGTGAATTATCAGCTACAACTCAAATATTTATCGATTTCTATTTTGTTAAGAACGGTTTAAGGATTAAATTATATTTTTTTTTGTTTTGCAATATTTGAAGGGTAAGCAGTTTTTTTGTAGTTTATTTTAAACAAATTTTTTTTAAGACTTTAGTAGGTAGTCCATTATAAATCAATGGGAAATTTGTCTATTTTAAAAACCAGCAAAATAATGCCATACTTAAACATACCACATCTCAGATTTATAATGTTAAGGGTTAGCTGGGTTTTTTTTTCTTCTGTATAATGTGGCTAAATCAACATCTTTTCAGTAACGTGATTATTTACACCAATTTTGCAGTGTAATAAAAGTGTTAGTTAAGTTGAAGATTGCTAAGTTAAAACTGAGCAAAGTTTTAGGAATGTTAATGTTAAGTGTCTCTGATGTGTCAGCCCATTGTAATTGATGGATATATATTTCTAAGTATTTATTAAAACATGAATTTGTCTGCTTCAGGTTTTTTAAACTTTGTCAATTTTTCTTCTAAATTTAGTCAAAATGATTTTTTAATAAAGCAAGATTCTTTGTCTCTCTTCAGACTTAAGTTGTTTGACTTGATAAGCACTATACTTTTTCAAACAGAAATGATCCATTCTTGGAGTTTAAAATAATAACTAAAAAGTTTTATTAAAAGGATTAAGAAAAAGCTGTTATAGAGAGAAAAATATTTTCAACTGGGATTAGACTTGCATTTTGTAGTGGATATATGGATAGTTACAAATTAATAGTTCTTTTGCTTTCCTTATGACGAATCTAAGAAAATTATACCACTTTTGTGTTGTTTTGTTATAATAAACAATTCCTGGTTTTTCAATTGTACAGAGTTGACAAATAAAATCATGAAGCCCACAAGCTTCATTTAATTATTTTCTTTCTTTGGTTGTTGCACATAAAACAGCACAAATAAATTTATGGAAAAACTTTAATAAAACAATGCTGTTTGATAATATTTTTTTGGAATACAACAATCAAGTTAGCTTATGGCATAAAATAAAACATTCCTATCATTCTTAGATAGAAAAATGTGTAAATTATGGACTTAAAAACACTTTAAAACAATTTGTTTCTCAGGCCATAGTAAAATTAAATCAAAAACAATTTATCACAGACTAATGTCAGAAACAAAAGTGATACAAGATATGATCAATTACAAGCTGTATCATCACAAGGATAATTTCTCCTTCATTATTCTACACTTAACAATTTAAAAAAGTAAAAAATAAAATGCATTGTTTAACACTATGAGTACAAAACATTAAGTCATACTAATACTAACATAATTTACACAAATATTTTTAGAAAGACAACTAGAAAGCAAGACAATATTTTGATAAACTTATTTTGAAGACATAATTTAATCATATCATTTTTTCTCATATTAAAGCAAAACCATGTTTATGCTGAGAGTTGCAATCAATTTAAAATTAAAAACAATCACATTTTTCCACAACCTTTGAACTTTGTATTTAAAAAGCTGCAAGGGCAGAAGATAAATTATAAGTAGGTTATCACTGTATTCAACATGCACAAACTCCATGTCAATAACTTCAGGCGATTTTTTTGATAAACAAGTGACTAGACAAATAACTTGGTAGAGACCAACTTTTATTTCATAGAGCAGTTTGAGACTAGAAACAAAAAAAAATATCAAATTAGCAATAAAACAACCTCTGATTTTATCAGAAGTCAAAGGTTGGTTACTTTTAAAAGCAACAGTAACTGCTCTTTTTTTAGGTGATGCAAAGAATTTTCATTACTTGAAGAACAAATAAAGGCAAATTAAAATCAAATGAGTTAAGAATATTCTACTTTTTTCAATACCTTATATTGGGTAATCTATTGACTTACAAGAATCAATGAATGTGTCTTGTATTAAATTAATCCACTTGTATTAATTTAATACAACTGAATTAAGGAATAAGAGGTATCAAAACCCCCATGGAACTAAGAATTATTTTGTAGTTGAGCCTATGTTACTGACAGTCCAACAATAAAATAGCATTGGTCAATATCTGAACAGGTGTTTGCACTTTTGATTCATGTGGGCACTGGGCTCAATTGACAACAAGAATGCATTCCACTTATGAACATGAGCAGTACACCCCATTACGTTTTCTTAAGGGTTTCCTATTCCAATTCAGAAAAAGAAATAGACAATCTGAAATGCAGTAATGTAAACAGTTTTGTATACAGTAATAAATGTACATTAACCAATTCATTCAAACAGCAACATGACTTATTGAGCTTATTTTGCAACAAAAATTCAGTGCGAAGAATATTTTTCTTGAAATCTAATGCAGAAAGATCACTAAGCAATTGATTATAATTTTACAAATATCTTAAAAACGAGAATCTTATCTCAAGTTTCTAACTACCTGTCAAAATAATAGTTGCTTTTAACAAAAGCTGTTGTAAGCAATCGATTTAAGGAACTATATTTACAATGAAACTCAGAAGTAGCTCAACGGTAAATAATTCTGAATCCAAATTCTAAGCTCAAAACATGGATTTGAGCTCAGAACACAAAAACAATTGCGGTTAATTCACTGAATAAAACAAAATTATATCTGAGTATTCACATTAAGTTTTTTAATGCTGTCATTGATAATGTACGCTGCTTGATATTAAAGTCTGCATATATATCAGTCCGAAGCTGTGACTCAGTCCTACAGGCGTTTAGCCCTCTTCTGAATAATCACTGTCAACATCCTGTGGATTCATGTGTACTATAATTTGATGTCCTACAACTAAGGCCATCATTCACAAGTTAAGAATGAGCTCAACTAGTCTAGCTGTTATCTTGAATATTATTTTTATATCTTGGCCTCTTTTAAAAAGAACCTTTCAGCATTTTGGTCCAGCATGAAAGTACTGTCTTCTGGTGAGCAGATGCCTCCAGCAGAGCGAGGCAAAGGAAGCTGAAAGTAAGTCTCAGTGTTGACAGTTCTACGGCCAAAACAGGAGGAGGAGTGAGATCTGAAATGATGAAAAAAAAAAACAACACAAGGTGTGATAACACCAGTGAATTGACTGAACAAGTATTGCTATTTCTTAATCTAATAATCTCTCCTTCATCTTTTGCTAGGGAATTGTGTAATACTTAAATTTTAGTGACCAATTTAAAATGAGATATTCTTGTATTGTCATGAAATCTAATTTTTTTTAGAAACGGTGAATGAAATGGCTGCATTTGACAGACAGACAATGTGATTAAAGCAGAAGCCGATCAAAAAGGCTGTGTTAAGGAAGGTTATATTTATACACCGACAGTAATAAAAATATTGAGAGTAATCCACTTTTACCTGTAGGTTACTTCCTGCAAATCTGGCGAGTTCATGAAACATTCATGCATTTTTACACTTGTGTCAACTATTTCATTGGCCAGACTTGTTACAGGTAAAAGTGCTGAGCCTGAAATTCAACAGACATAAAACTTTAATGTTCAAGATGTACATTTTTTTTTCTTAAAGCCAGCTTAGTGTCGGTTTTCACCCCAAAATTTTAGCTAGTTTCATAAAAACAACAAAGCATATCAATGTTCAATGACATTTTTTCAGTAAACTGTTTTCTATTTACCGAACTCTGGACTTTTGAGTTAGCACTCAAGCTGTCTGCCCCCCAACCATGACTTCCCCTATTAGGCTAATAAATGCAAAAAATTCTTTGTACCCTTCAAGCTCTGGGTGAAAGAATCATATCTGATGTACTGGAATGTTGAGCCGACATTCTGTAATTAAAGAAAATAAATATATGCCTATCTAGACATGTAATTATTTATAAATATTTTTTTATATTCTGTCTCTACTCAAATTTGTGAAATTATGAAATGAGTGAAATGTGTCTCTTCTCTAATTTGTGTAAATATTACTTTTCTAGCAACTCTACTTTAATAATCTATATATTTTTTAGTGTCTGCTAACACAGCTCACCTCATTATCATCCTTAACATGACGTTCAGCATCCTTCACTTCAAAGTCTAGCTCAGCCAGGTGAGAAAGGCAAGATTTCCACTGAGGGGAAATTAACATGTAATCAACACAAAATTATTGAAACATTATGGCTGGTACAAAGCACTTAAATCAAATCAGGTATAAAAACATTTGTGTACAGCTGTTGTAAGCTGTATAATTTATAGAATGCAAAAAACTAAAAAATTAATTTTAAATTTAGCAACAAAACTGTTTTAAAATGAAAACATTTATTAAGTATGGAGCATTTATTTAAGTTTCATTTAGTTAGTATTGCCTTAGGGAAAACTTTTATGTGATCAATCTATAAGGTAGTTAACTTGTGCACTTAATACACTGTGCCATATTTTGTAAGCAAACATTATAAGCAAGTATCCAGCTTTACTGAATAGTTCAAATTTTAATATCAGTAATTTTTAACAAATAAAATCAAACAACATACCAGAGAGCTGATGTAAGATTTCCCACACTTTAAATTCCTAGACAATAAAAGCACCAGAAGTGTGTCAGAGTGACCTTGTGCATACAGGGTCACTTCCTGTAGCCCATTGTTCCTCAGACTCCATTTTGTTTCACTACTATTAGAATGTTTGAAATCTGATGCTTCTGAGGTAGATTTTACCTCACTACTGAGATTCAAACCCAGGCCAGCTGTAGCACTGGGTGTGGAATGACTGGAAAACTCTACTTCCTCTGAACCAGACTGCTGGTTGATTTCAAGTGAGCGCCCAGAATGCTCGGCTGTCGGGGATATTGGGCTCATCTCAGACAATCTGGACGTGATGCCGTAGTCTGAGTTCTCACTGTCAACTGCGACGAAAGTTAAACGATCTTTATTCAGACTTAGGTCGCATATTAATGAAAGCTGAGAGCCCTCTGGATCCTGCTTGACGTCAGACGATGACTGCGCTGATGACTCGTCTCCGCTGAAACCTGCGTACAGTGATGTGTTGACGTTTTCTTTGTTTCTGTCGGATGTGTTTTTACAGTTGTCTTTACCCTGACTTCCAGATGAAGTCCTTTCACTCTCAGAATCAAATGATGATGTCTTTAAACTTGATGTGCTAGAAACAATTTTTTTTACATCAGTCAACTCTTCTATTCGCTCAAAGACAGTTTCATTATTCAGATCAGTGGCTACAAATGCCTCCATGCTAGTGGGGCAAGTTGCAATGTTCTTGTTTCTCTCCAAATTAAAAATTGAATTATATGCATTGGAAGGTTCACGCACTGAAATGGATGAAACACTACTGGGTCCTAAAGAGTTTAAGGCAGATAACTCTATTTCACAAGTTAAAACAGCATCAACAGTGTCTATAGAGTTAGGAGAACACCCATTGGTGTTTGAGTCAATAGGAACATTATCTGTTTTGTCTGCAATGTTTTCATGTTTTAAGACTGACTGATCCTGACCAACTAGTTGGTGAAGATCAGGTAAAATATTAGCTGAGGTTTGCTGTACAGGTTCTTTTTGTGCTGTTACATCACCTTCAATGGGTAACAATGAATCAGTTTTGGACAGAGAATTTATAGATACAAGTTCTGTATCCAATCCATTTTTTTCTACAGAAGACATTGTGCTATTTATAGTACAGTTTGGATCAGTGAGTTGTGATTCAACTGCTTTGCTACTTTTTTCTACGGTATCACTATTTTCTTCTGCTGATTTGGTACTTTCTTCTGTAGTTTTGCTACTTTCTTCTGTAGTTTTGCTACTTTCTTCTGTAGTTTTGGTACTTTCTCCTGTAGTTTTGATACTTTCTTCTGTTGATTTGCTACTTTCTCCAGGAGATCCAGTAAAGATGTGTGAATGTGATTCTAGATGGGCACTAGATTGACTTTCTTCCACTGGAGAGCTCATGGACGTAGAGTTATCAGCTACCATAGGACTTGAGCACTTGTTGGGTGTACAGACCAACTCTTTGATGTCACCCAGCTTCTGGTTGGTCTCAAAGTTCAGCTCGGACAGTGTGTCCAGAAACACCTCAGAATCAGTACCCGACGTCACCGTGGCTGTTGGGGACACCGGGAGAGACGTGGACCTGTGTTTTAACAAAGGCGATGCATCGCTGCTGTGAGTTTCTCCTAACTCTGCACCGCTGCTGGTACCACCGTCAGAAGTTTTGACCCTCGGGTAACGATGACCCTGGAGAAAACTAAAAGATTCGTTGTTTTTCCCTGGCTGAAACTCACTCTGAGTTGTCTCATCGTTGTTTCCTTTCTGTGATGAAGAAAATATATATGCCTTTTTTCTCCGGTGCCCAAGGGAAGCAAACTCTTCTTGTGGCAAGTAAACATACAGCAGACGGACTCCGCCTGGCAACTCAAGAACTAAAAAGATAACGAAATTTGACAAGTGTATATTTTAAAAAAAATATATATTTATTTATTTATGTAATATAGACAGGATAATTATAATAGGTAAAGTTAATAAAGAAGTCAATTATAAAAAATAACAGCTTACTTGAATTGGCTTCAACACAAGGGAACTGAAATAAGTTTAAATAATTAGTTAAATTGATGAGGAGATTGAAAAAAAACTTGAAGTGTAAAAAAATATATATTTAAAAATGTAAATAAAAAGAGTAAGATATACATATATTTATAAATTTATTATAACATTTTCTGGCTACTTCTAAGAGCATTTATTTTATTTCAATTAATGAATTATGAAAACCGGATCAGATAAGCAAATTTGATAACTGGTAAGTGACATATGGAGAAGAACCGAGGATTTATAAATTTTCAATAAACAAGTTTTTTAATTTGCAAAAGGTCAGGACAGAGACTTCAGTAGAACTAGTAAATAAAAGTAACTAGTAAATACATTTTTTAAAAAGTTTCACAAATTTCATTGTATAAAAAAAGATGAAAAAGAGTGAACCAACCTGACTGTGGGACATTAGAAGCAGCAGTTGCCGTGTTAAGTTATTATTTAACTGCGAACAAAGTACTCTGAAAAATATTTTTTGAAGAGGATATAGATACAATTATTTTTTAAAATATTTCAATTATTTTTTTGGAAATTTTTAAAAATAATGTTTGTTCCATAAGTTCAATATACTGAGAAGACCAACACAACCTTACTTGTTTCTGTTAAAAAGAGCTCCTGCAATTACTCCTTTGTGACGTAAAGCTCTCTGTAGAATATGGGATGCATGTAAAAAGAGACTTCCTTGACTCTGTAAAAAAAGGAGTGAGTGGCTATAATTTCTAAAAACAATGGCTTTTCATTTAGTAAAGTTACATAGGCCTACATATGATAAAACAGTAATTTTCTTTTTAAGTTTGGATAAAAAGAAATGTGTTGTGGTATTTAAAAACAAAAGCCATGCTATGAAGGAAAAACTAAAATAAATGTAGTTGTTAAATTTCAACAATTTATTTTGATGAATACTTAATCTCAATTGTTGTTTGTATATTAAAGTTTTGTAAAAGCACTTTTTAAAAACATATAATGAGAGAAGAAACAAAATTACCTTGTGCAACTGTACATATGGCAAAACTTGGAAGGCTTGAGACAATGAATCTCCTTGGATTTGGCAAAGTGGAAGATACATGTCCCAAACTCTATCTAACTCCTTCAAGAAATTAGCATCTGATACCCTCTGTAAGCATAATAAAAATAGTAAGTGATGGGAAATATGTGTTTACATTCATCAGTTATTTAACAAGGCCTATATTTTTAGAGGGGTGGGGGTAGTTGAAATGTGCATCTTGCACTTTTTTCTAAGCTACACAAAAACTAGAAATGCATAAATTTTTTTTTTTAAAATATAATTTAAAAAAAAGTTTTCTAGGCTACACAAAAACTTGAAATGCATAAACAATTTTTTAAAAATATAATTTAAAAAAAACATTTGTGATACAAGTTCTCAGTTCTCACATAACAAAAAGAATACATTAAAAATTGTTTTTCACCCCACAGTATGAATCAATGATTTGAGATGAGTGTGAAATACAATGAGAATTTTAAATTACTTCTTCAGAAATGTGTTCTTAAAACACATAAAACACAACTAATCTAGCACTTTAACAAAGTGTGATGGGAAATAGTAGCAGAGTTTCTTCCAGGCATCTCTTCGGGGGGGCTTTACTCCCCCCGAATTTTTTTTACCCCCCCCCCCCCGAACGAAATGAAATTTATATAATTTATATAGAAAATATATACTTTTAACAGTGTCCGTCGTCCCCCCCCCCCCCGAAGAAATTCTACCGCCCCCCCCCCCCCCCCCCCCCGGAGAAAAAAGTCTGGAAGAAACACTGAATAGCAGTACATTCTTACCTCCCGAATAGCTTCAAGGCTGCCTTGGTAAAAAACAAACGTTGACCAAACAAACTGCATGTGGGATATTAAAAACTTGTCTGGGAGATCAGGGCTCCCTGTTAAACCCTGTAAAAATAAAACAGGAATCAACAGAAAGATTAATTTTTTATATCTTTATGTGCTACCATTCTAATAGATAAAACATAAACAAAAACTAACATCAATAATAGTAGATGTTTTAGATTTAGGCTTGATATATGGTTACTTCGTTATCTAATTGAATCACTTTTGCTAGCAGGATGAAACTACTTTTTGTAGTTGGTAATTAAACGTTAAAAAATTAATATTTATTTGTTTTACTTAGGTCTATGTTAAACATTAAAACAAAAAGATCTACTTACTATGATAAACTCTTCATGTTGTAACAAAGCAAAAGTATGGCCAGACAACTTGACTATACTTGGTATACATTGAGGCATAAATTCCAAACAAAAATCAGCCAAACCAATTATTCCTCCTACTAATGCTATTCTGTCATTCACTTCTATCTGTAAATCAAACCAATAGAAATATTGAATTGTTTTCATTTAAATAAAACACTTGATTACACATAAAATAACATTTGCTGTAAGGATGTTTAATGTGGTAAAAAGGTATGCATCAATTATTATTATATAATTACCATAGATTGTTTGATTACCCTATGCATGTGTCATATACAAAACTGTACTCTCCAAATAGAAAAAAAATGTCTGCAGGATTTAATTTTGGTCAAAAAATTTTGTTATTACATCACATACAGGCAGAAAAAATTTCATAGGAATTTTATTTCCATAATTTTTGTAACCAACAGGAATAGACATCTACATGGGAAAAAATTTGAAGGCCACATATTGCAAGGGACCCCCCCCTCCCCCCCAAAACAAAGTATACATTCCATTTTTTTATTCAAATAGTAATTTACAATTTAGAGAATTTTTTTTTTACTGCAAACATGATTAAATGATTTGTTTGGTTAAATAAAAAGTGGTGACAACAGGGCAGGTGTTGAGTTTGGGCTAGGGTAATTTTGCTATGTGCTGCTGGCAAATTGAGAAGAAAGAAATAATGCCAAAAACTTACTGTACGGGGATAAAAGTAAAGAATGGCATCTTTAGGATCATCTTCCTCTGTTTTCTTTTTATGATTGTAAATGAAAAACATGTGACCTTCATGTCTGCAAAAAAAAAAAATTCTCATATAATATTAACTAAATACTTATACTAAAGAACAAATAGCTTTAAAAAATTAGACATTTATATGTAATACAACATAGTTGGGTGATAAAGAAAATAATTGCTGAACTCAGAAACTCTGCATTTTAATAGCTAAGACATTCATAAGTTCTGTAGTGACTGTGACTATAGTTAATAATGCAATGAAAAGGCATTTGGGGGTTGGTTAGATGAAAGATACCTGTTCATTCAAACCATCTGGTGACCGTGTGCCAAACTTAAGTACAAGTCGCCAGTTGGTTTGAGTGAATACACCACGCCCCCAACCCCACCCCTATTCGGTATCCAAGCGTCCTTCTTCATGTCTCTTTTCTTTTGGACATCATGGAATTTAGAAAAGACGTGTTTTCACTGTTGTGTCGAGCTAAGTCCAAAATTGTGTTACTGTTAGTCTTTTCTGTCTAATCTGTGTGTTGACGAAGACCTTGGGTCGAAACATCCATAGTATTTGTAACTGTCTTTAACTTTTGAGGTAACTAACACTATCTGTTACTTATTGTATTAACCTCACTGCAGCTACCATTTGTATTTTTTAAAATAAAGCATAACATCAAACAGAAACAAGCCTGCACAATTATTAATGTTAATTTACATAAAGGAACCACCCCTGATTCATAATTTATCATTAGAATTTTTAAAAAATTTGCAAACATATTTTATAAAATTTTCATTTTTGTTTGCGACTTGTTTCATTTTTTACAGAGCTTATAATATAAGACCTTACATTTTAAATAGAAAAAATGTATTTCTCCTCTCCTATTGAAGCTAGAAATATAAATTTGGTACCAATGGAATTCTTAATCCTTCCTCTAACTAACTCATATGGGATGATTATAGATACCAGTGTCCAATAATGGAATTTTTTTTAAAAAAATGGGTGTTGGGTTGTTAGTAGTATTGTAATTTGTAATATTGACTAATTTTATGGTTTGAAATTAGGGTTAGTCATATGGTAGGACCAGGGTTGGGGTTAAGGACAGGGTTAGCATTGACATTAGCCAGCCATCTATCGTTATTAAATATTATTATTTAGATCTAGATTCTAATTCTAGATTTAGATTTTAGAGGTACATAAAATCGCCAGCGACTAATAATAATGTGAAAAACAGGGGACTCCTTAAATTTTAATAATTACTTCACATTTTGAGAAGGATTTATGTTATGAAAATATTACTAATTACTACACAATTAGGGCCTATTTTTAAACTATTATAAATTTTAAATTATTTTTATTATTAGGCCCTAAAAAAAATTAATTTTTCTTAGTTGAGGCCGCATCGGTGCCGTAGCCGCCTTAAGAGCCTAGAATTATCCATCTATTTTTTTTGTTTTTAGTATAATAGCGGTATTTAGTATTTAGTTTGCACACAGCAGTCACTACACAGACATACAATTTATAAATATTATAATAGGGGGCCTATAATTTAAATATATGTTTACTTGTTTACATACCGAAAGGAAGATCGGATAGTAGAAGCCATTTTGTGGATCTCATGTCATGTGATTTAGAATGAAGACAAAAATAAAAACTTAAAAATTTGCCCGGCTTCTTCTTCTTATTATTACTATTAGGCCTATTCAATTATAAATTATTAAAATAGGTAAGCCTACTTTCTCTCTTTAAAATGTATTCGAACTACTAGATCTAGATCTAGACTCTATTTTGTTTTACATTCTCTACTTAAACTTAATGATTAATGAAACATTTTTAAGTTAGTCTAAGTCTAGTGGATGGGCAACTGGAGAAAAAGCTCACGCAAGTCCACTTCTTACAAAAATGCAAAATCTTTTTTTTTTTTTAATTTCAAAGCAATTAGATTCTAGATCTAGATTATTTTTTGCTGTCTAGTTGCGTTTCGTGCTGACATTATTAATATCTCATTTTAAAACCTTATACTTTATTAAAACGATACGTGCAAAATCATGAAAACGCATACACGAAAAATAAGAAATATTATTTGTCAGTGTTTTGTACAAGCGCTACAATAACAATAATGGACAATAAATTATAACATTAGTCCAACGTATTCGGTACAGAATATATTGTAAATAGTGTACCCTAATAACTAATATTAATTAATAACAGCTGACGCGGTGTATAATAGCGTTTTTGTTTTGTGCGTTTAAAATAACGGCTATACCAATTTTTAATTTATCAAGTTCATGCTGTTTTGTATGCGAATGACCTTAGCTCTACTCTCAAAGACAACTTCAGGTCACAACAAAAAGCACGCATTAAACTAAAAACAACTCCACTAAACAATGGCTAAGTGATATTCGCAGGATTTATTAGATCTAATACCGGATTCATAAAAGTGTACTTATTTAATTTAAACGCATTGCTGTGTATTCGTTTTGTTGCATAATAGTCGACCTTCATAGGTTATTGAATCTTGCAGACATCACATCATATCACTTGGTGTTGGTTGTGATTTGCACGTGTGTTGCCGTTATTTTTCGCTACAAGAACAATAAATTTACTAAACCGAGCCGCAATGGCCGGAATAAAGGCGACAGAAGAGCAAGAAAATGGAAATAAAAGTGATAGTTGTTCCAATAAAGGTGTAAAAGATATCACCAACGGCCATGGTAAGTTATATAATTTTAGAGTACAACCGGTGTGTTACAGTTACTGCGTGTTGTGAACTTAACTTTTCCTCAGCCTTTCGGTCTCGGATAATCTTTTTACTGTCTTCTGATGATTTTGTGGAATCCGAACAGAATCAAGTAATTAATGTACATAGTTTAGAACTGATTTAGTTCAATTGTTTATGGTGCTCAAAAATGGATAACAAGATGTGGCTTTGTACTACTTGTGTGATCAGCTGTTTGCAAAGTACTGACTGAACCAGTGTGTTAAAGGGGAAAGGGTTTTTTTTACTCAAGGAAGTCTGTTTTTGGCATCCAATCACTTACTAGACATCAGGTCATTGATTTTAGATTTTTCAAATTAAAAAAAATTGTGCAACTTCTTTAAATATATTAGAAACATTGGGAAAAGTATTTCAGCACTGGCTGTTGAAATCTCACTTTGACCTCATTTCAAGGTTATGAGGTCACCATTTGACCTCTGGACTTTTAAAGCACATGGTACTTGCATCAGACAACTGAATTTAGAAGCTATTTTGTGTTTATGAAAGTCATTGAACTATTAGATCTAGATCTAGTATGAAGTAGTCTTGATTCTGAGGCTTGTTAGTATTCACATTTTTCAAGGATTTGATATATAAAGGTAGAATTCAGTATATTAAAAACTACACCATTAAGACAGAAGTTACATAATTTGACATGTATTGATAATTGTTCAAGCTTAAACTTAAGTTGTAGTTATATGACATGTTATATAACAAATTTAATGCACAATTAATTAGTTGAAATTGAATTACAAATTATAAAATACTTTACTAATAGGCTATTAATTTTAACTATTAAGTATAGGCCCAACTTTATTAAATTCTGAAAATGTAGATGTATTTAATATTTATTAAATACAAATGACAAATAGGCATGGGCCTATCCATTTAATGATTTATTTATCTGATTAGATTGAAATACTAGTATAGGCCTATATCAGGATTTGATTGATATATGATATAAATAAGCCCTAATTTAAAAAGCCTAGGCTTAAACTTAAAACTATAGCCTAACTAAATAATATTAATGGACTTGAACTTAGTCTTCTTAAGGGCCTTGGAAATCCAATGTGTGTCCTAGGCATAATTGATTAGGCTTAATATAAAAAAAAAATAAAGGCCTAGAACTCTGTTCATAATTGGTTAATTTTTTTATATAGGGTAAAGGAGGGCGTTAAGAGCCGTGTGGTATTAAGCCCCAATCAACACCCCACCCCCACAAAACCCCCAATAACACTGCTAATCTACTTCTGAGGTAACAACCACTGCAGTTCTTTGATAACAGAGAAGCAGAGGATTCATTTTATGTAATTTATGACCCACTTGGTCCAATAGGGAGAGGATGAGACAGGATTTAATCCCACTGCTCTTTCCCTAAAATTTCTCATCTCCATAAAACCATTTTGTGAACTTTTTTTCCAAATAGACATAACTTGGGAAACTTCACTTTGTAATAAACCAAATGAGTTTTTCAAGCCCATTCTTTGTTCCTGTATTAGAGCATTGGTTGTTGTACATTTTAACACTATTTTTATAGCTTTGGCTAGAAAAGTTTTATTTTGGTGAATTTTTTTTGCACAGTGATTATTGGTGCCAAAACAAAATGGCCGACATTAGTCCCATTTTACCATGCTATAAAGTTTTTATCATTATCAGAGTAAAACTTGACTGATCATTACCATAATGGTTTTATTTGTTAGATAATAACTAAATCTACATGAATACATTAATTTTGTTCACTAGCTTGCCTGTTTAGAAAAGTTATAACAGATACTGTTATGTGGCTCTTGAAACCCTATGTGCAAGTTTCTCATTTATTAGACCACTGAATATGACACTGGTATAGGAATAGTTAACACAAAATGTATTAATTGTTAAACAGACTTGTGTCTAAATGATAGAAATACTATTCTAACCTGCTAAAAAGTAAAAATTCAGTCATCTGATGTTAGTAAGGTAATTTTTAAAATGGTAGTACTTATTACCCCTAAGGGGCAATACAGCCGACTCAGCCCCCACCTGTTTCTAACCAACCATAAAACTTCTAATCTCTTTGTAGGTAACAGGAATAAATGTTCTTAGGTCTCAGCCAATCTGGGGTGGTATGTTATGTAATTTATGACCCTCATGGTCCAGCAGGGAGGTAAACAGACACATTACTACCACTGCTCCCCCCCCCTTACAATTTCTTACCCCCATGATACCCAGCCCCCACCAGTTTCTGGCCCACCATAAAACTTCATCTCTTTGTAGGTAACATGGATTACAGTTACAGATCTCAGACAATCTGGGGTGGTATAATATGTAATATATGACCTTCATGGTCTAGCAGGGTGGAGACCAAAGAGGAATAAGTACCACTGCTCTCCCCTCACAATTTCTCACCTCCATGATAGCCAGACCCCACCTGTATCCGGTAAACGGAAAAAAAGTCACAGGAAAAAAAAACACAGAAAAAAAGTCACAGTTTTTGCTAGGAAAAAAAGTCACAGAAAAAAAGTCACAGTGGAAAAATTTTATCGGAAAAAAAGTCACAGAAATAAAGTCACAGAAAAAAAGTCACAAATCTTTTTAGAAATATTTTTATTAATTTGTTAAGAATTGTAAAATTTTGTATGTTTATTGTTGTGGGTTGTATTTTTTGATAGCATAAATTATTTATAGACGTTAAAAGCATTATGATTTATAACAATTGTAAGTAAAAATACTCTAAGATAATTTACACAACAATCTCAACTTGTTACGTATTTAGTTAAATACGCGGTAGAAAAGTTAATTATAAAAGAAATTTAGGCAAATTTTGCCGTAGGCTATTCTCTGGTCGGCCTCTCCTCCGTAGGCATTGTCCGAACATATTTTGTGTTGTTGACGTTACGCGTCAATGACAGCCTTTGAACCTTGTCGGCTTTCTGTTTTGATCCTAAGTTTTGTTATGTAATGAGCGTGATAAATGTGGGCAGTAAAGGTGGTTTAACTAAACATAACTATTGTTGCCATGAGTTGAGGGCAGCAAGTCAGATGAACTTACCATTTCAAAGTAATTTAATATTGGTATTTAAAAAAAAACACGATGAATGCTGTGGAGCATTCTATTAAATGCTACTAATCTTAAGTTTAAAATAATTACAATCTACATACTTTATAATAAATATTTTTAGATGAATTATAAAAATTCCTATGCGTATACAGCCTACACACATTACATTACATTTAATTAATCCTAAGTTAATTTGCACTCTCTAAATATTTAATACATAAAAGTATTAACAAATATCATGCAAATATATATTTGTGACTTTTTTTCCTGTGACTTTTTTTCCTGTGACTTTTTTTCTGTGTTTTTTTTTCCTGTGTTTTTTTTTCCTGTGACTTTTTTTCCTACAATCCTGTATCCAACCCACCATAAAACTTCATCTCTTTGTAGGTAACATGGACTAAGTTCTTAGATCTCAGCCAACCAGAGATAGCATCTCCTTATGTAATTTATGGCCCTCAGGGTCCAGCAAGGAGAACAAAGGGGAAACCAGTACCACTGCTCTCCCCTCAACATTTCTCACCTCCATGTCATGTTATGTAATGTATAGCACACATGGCTTATCAGGGGAAAGCATTAAGGCAGATTAGTTAGTACCAACCCTTTTTACATACAAGAATGTTAACTCTGGACAGCTACACACTAGTATACTAGCTACACACTAGGCATACTAATGTGCCTACTGTAAACTACTAGACTTTAGGCCCTATGTACACCTTTAATTGTATCAATTGTAGACTGGGCCCATTGGGGCCTAGTGATAGCTAGTATCAGTTAAAGTGTGTGTACACAGCATTAACTATTTTGGGGTTAGAAATTAATTATTTTTATTGCAGAGTTAGTCTAAACTAGGAGATAATACTTATTGCCCCATTGCCCGGCTCCTTTCACCCCAAATGCTGATTTCGGGGGTATGACAATAAATGTTCAATTAAACCCATTTAAAAAATATTTAATAAACTTTGTTATTATTTTTATATTGTGTAAGATATGTTAGAATAATTTTTCCATATTTTCAATACTAAAAAATTCTTAGATTAGTAGAAATCTTTAAAAATGTACAGGTGCTAAAAAGTGTGGCTCTTAACGCCCTCCTTTACCCTAGGCCTATGTTAAATGTTTAATATTGACCTTATTATTGTACATGAGTATACAAATAGGTATCTATAATAAACATCTAGGCCTACATGTATAATTAATTAATTATCTATAGCCTACAGGAGTAGGAAATATTACAAGTTTTAGAAAATTATTAAAACAATTAAGTTTATCTATTTCTACTTGAACATTAAAATAATCAAGATAAAATAATGCATGTTTTGCTTAGGTTATATTCTATTTTATAGCTGTTAAAATTAGGCACTTCTTCATTAGCAAAACAATAACAGGATATGGTTTTAGAGATTAGGTAGCCTTGGAGATTATGAACAGCATGGTTCATTGTATAAACACCTGCTGCCCTATTTTAACCCATTTCCTACACTCAGCAGGAAGACTCCAGTTTCCCATAAGTTTCCATTGCCAAAAGTCATTATTACTAATACCTTCTTTGTAATTCAAATGCTCAGCATTTTTATATTAATTGTAGAAATTTGATATTGTTTAAATTCTAATTTAGTTGACAACATGAAGGATAAGATTCTTGAAAAGGAATCAAAGGAAGTGCAGGAAACTTGTGAAGTTGAAAAAGGTGAAAATGGTGAAAAGGAAGATGAGATGGATGATGGAGAAAAAGATAAAGAAGTGCTACTTATCCAAGATACTGGATTCAATATTCAAATAGCTGCTCCCAACTTAGACCCCTTTGATCTGCCAGTGAGTAAAAAAATGTCCTTAATTTCTGTATAGAATTTTGTTATTCGTTAAGATTTGAACATAGCTTTTTAACAATTTTTTTTGTAAATAATTTTAAGAATTTTCATACATTTTGTATCTTTAAAGGTGAGTTCAATGGAGCTTGTTCAAGAGATTCACCAGGTATTGATGGATAGGGAGGACACCTGTCACAGAACCTGCTTTTCTCTCCAACTTGAAGGTGTCACCATGGACAACTTTTCTGAACTGAAGGCCATTGAAGGACTTAAAGAGGGATCTGTTATCAAAGTTATTGAAGGTTTGAAGAATTATTGTTATTGATAACTTGTGTTATATAAACTAATGAACTTTGTTAGGACTAAATTATTATTTTTTTTTTAAATTCAGAGCCTTACACTGTGAGAGAAGCTCGTATTCATGTTCGTCATGTAAGAGACTTGATGAAGTCTGTGGATTCGGCTGATGCTTATAATGGTGTTGATTGTGCTTCATTATCGTTTCTCAACACTGTTACCCTTGGCGACATTATGGGTGAGATTACTTTAGAATGCCTGATTTTTCAACTATTAGAATATAATTTAAAAGTAACCATATAAAAATTAAACTATTGTATGATGTTAAGATTAAGACAATTTTGTTAGTGCAATAGCTTATTTTGTTACTATACTGCCTGGATGCTATTGAAATTCCAAACTATATTTACACAATTTTTCTTTAGACTGATTATAATTTTTATTCATTTGAATAGATAAAAAACGTAATAAGCCTGATTCTGTGGACTGCACACCACCTGATGCTATCATACCAAGCTCCAAAGACAGGCCACTTTTGCCTCTACATCCTGGAATCAAAGATCTGAAGGTACATTTATAACATATAAAAAGCTTACACAACTCCTTAATGGAAATGCAGTTCCTTAAATAATTTTTTTTTTATACCTTGGTGCAGGGGTCTCGTTGTTTAAAAGTTTTAACCTATAGCGGCTGGAATCCACCTCCTGGTAATAGAAGAATGCATGGTAAGTGATTTAATGAAAACTTTTCTCCTTCAGTCTACATCCTTATTTCTGGTCTTCCTGGAAGTAAATTATCTTTTTTATCTAGGTGATTTGTTGTACCTCCATGTTGTGACCCTTGAAGACAAACGTTATCACATCACTGGCTGTACCAAAGGATTCTATCTCAATCAGTATGTTTTTTTAAGTGATTTTTTTTTTTAAGCATAAAACTACTTATCAATTGTTAAAAAGTAGTATAAAATTTTAGTATTATTTAATACACACCCCTAGAAATCAAGATGGGAAGAATAACATTAAACCTCAACATTCACAGGTCAACTGAAGATGAGTTTAATCCAAAACCTGCCCAGCCCAAATATTTATCTCATTCTTTAATCGATCTTCTCAATCAGGTAAGCATATTTATGTCTTTGAGAAGTTATAACTTACTTTACACTACATAATCATTGACAGTAAATTAGCAAACTGTATTATATCTCTTGATTTTTAAATTCCAGATCAGCCCTGCCTTTAAACGTACTTTCTCAAGTCTGCTAAAGAAACGTGGCCAGAAACATCCATTTGAAAGAGTCCCTACACCCTACCAGGTTTACTCATGGATGGGACCACAGCCAGATCATCAGGTTGATTATATCAGGGCTGAAGATGGTATGTCACTAAAACATGTATTTCCACTATTACTTGAACATGTCTGTATTTTAATAGTTTCATCTTAAATATCATATGCACTTTACTCTATGTTCAGCTTTCTCTACTCGCTTGGGTTACGAGGAACATATCCCTGGCCAGACAAGAGATTGGAATGAAGAAATTCAAACTACCAGAGAGCTTCCAAAAGGAAATCTGCCTGAAAGGCTCATTAGAGAGAGGGCTATTTTCAAGGTAATCTGAATAGTTACCTGTTTACAATAAGTTTTATAAAGCCATTATTTTTATTGTACAAGTTTATAAGTTTTACCGTTTTGAAAGAATTTTTTTCTTATGTTGATGCCTTTTTCTCTGTATAGGTACACAGTGATTTTGTTGCTGCTGCGACACGAGGGGCAATAGCAGTGATAGATGGCAATGTCATGGCCATTAACCCAGGAGAAGATGCTAAGTGAGTCATTTTTTTCTTAATAATTTTTCTTTCAAATCTCTTGGTAGAGAGTATACTATTAACAATTTTAAAAATCGTTTCTTTATTTTTCCCTATTGATTTCTACACAATATTTTTATCCATGCAGGATGCAGATGTTCATCTGGAACAATATTTTCTTCAGTCTTGGCTTTGATGTAAAGGATCATTATAAAGATTTTGGCGGGGATGCTGCAGCTTATGCTGCTCCTGTAAGCAAATGCTCATGCTACTAACTTTAAAAAAAAAAATTTCTGTTTTAACTCTGGCATCAAGCTAAACTTGAATTTTACTTCAACAGAGCAACGATCTTCAGGGTGTCAAAGCTTACTTTAACCTAGATCCTGATAACCTGTATACTCTAGGCACTGTTGTTGTTGATTATAGAGGGTATCGGATTACAGCTCAGTCTATTATACCTGGTGAGTCAGTGACCTATTTTTTCTCATGGTAATTATATTTCAACCATATCAGTGATGATCTCCTAAGAGCCTTATTTTAAATGAAAAAATCTTTGATTTTTAATGATAGGACTGAGATATGGTTTGTGTTTAATTGGAAAAGTATAATTATATAAACTTAATCTTAGTTTTAAAATTCAAAACTATTCAATCTTTTTTTTTAAAACTAAGCACCATACATTGTATTTATTAAAATACTTCATTGTTAATTAAACTAAACAACAATGTTTAAGGTATACTGGAGCGAGAACAAGAGCAATCAGTTGTCTATGGTTCTGTTGATTTTGGCAAGACTGTAGTCTCTAATGAGAAATATAGAGAATTGGTAAGTTGGCTACTTTTTGTAGTTACTTTTAAATAGATAATTGAATCTCTTTTTTCAAATACTTTTAATATTCTGTTTATATCAGCAATTAGATGCATTACTTTTTTCACTTTTCAGTTACAAAAAACTGCAGCTGCTCTGAAAATCAAGTCTCACAAGTAAGGAATTAATGAGTTTGAAAAGAATTGTTTCTTACTTACATTTAAATTTTAACACTGCATCTATACTTTTATATGTTTACATTATTTGTTTACAATGTTATTGTACTATAAGAATCTAATTATTATAATCTATCTTTATCAGAGTACTAAATAATAAAGATGAAGAAGTAGAACTGTATTCTTCTATTGAATGCAAGGTGAGATTAAATACAGCATTATGCTAGAAATTTTAAGTACCTTACTTAATACAATTTAATTTTTAAAATTCAGAACACATCTTTACTTGTAAACTTTTTTCTTTTAAAGGGTATTATTGGGAATGATCAGAGACATTATATACTTGACTTGTTGCGTACTTTCCCTCCTGATGCTAATTATTTACCAGGTAAGTTTTTTCACTACAGTAAAAAATATTTTAAATATTTCAAGATAATGAAAACTTGCATGAACTAATGCACCATCTGTTGTCTTCAGTTGAAGGTGAAGAGCTGTCCGAGTTTATGAGGAACCAAGGCTATCCTAAAAAACATAGACACAAGCTACCTTGTCTGAGACAAGAACTTATTGAGGCTTTCCATGAGTATGTTTTTAGACAATAGTAAGGATCTGAAAGCATTACATGACCTACTATGGCAATGACTAAGTTGTATTTTTTTAAATCCTAGGAG